>NC_029772.3:104067329-104119972 GCF_000817695.3 Arachis duranensis | reverse complement strand
AATTCAGTTTGAGTAAATAATTTAAATATTTAAAAAAAAAAATTAAAATATAAGAACTTTTATTAATAATAACTTATTTTATTTTGTGTTTGAATTTTTAGTTATAGAAGTACCTGTTTTACAATTATATTGTTTAGATAAATGACTCGAAAAATATATTTTTTATACAAAAAATGGATATTAAAATAACGATTATAACAAATACCTTCTAATATTAAATATTAATTTTATATAAGCTAATTACTAATATTACAATCGATTAGACAACACTAAAGAAATTATTGTGTAATTAGTATTTTTTGATATTTTATTGTGTATAATATAGTAGATGAAAATAATAACAAATGTAAAATATGTGTCATGAATATTTTGTTGTCATTTTTTATTTTTGCTACTTTATTAGAATTCTCTCTGGATCCTGTCTTCAAAAACAAACGGTACTGGCATGGCCATAGTTATCAAACTCGGACCGAACCGGCCAGTTTGAGTTCGAACTTGAAACCCTCAACATATAAAGGAGCATGCAACCACTAAACCAAGTTTAGTCTTTACAATATATGGTGCCTTTTTATAAATATATTACAAACTATTAGATATATCATAATTAATAATTTTATGTATTAACTCTTTTAATCATACAAATTTAAGATATTTTTTTATATTTTTATTCTAATGAATAGTGTTTATATTAATTTAATTTATTTTTTATTTTATATTTACTCTTTCTTAAATTAATTATTTTTTAATTATATATAGTTATTAAAAAAACATTTTTTTAACATATATTTGAATAATGTAATAGATACTAATTAATTAATGAATTGAAAAATAAGTTAATTTAATATAAAAAATAAAATTTTATATAAGGGTTAACCACCAAAAATACGCCCAAATTTTGTAAACATTGACAATAATGCCTCCCACTTTTATTATCAACAAAAATATCCTTGAATAATTTAAAAACATGCATAAAATGCCCGCCTGTCAAATGATGCCTTTTTCGTTGACGGAAGTGTCTAATGTGGCAAACGGAAAAGCTTGTGTAGCAAATGGAGAGCTTACCTGTACCCGTTCCCAAATTTTCCAATTCATTAACTCTGATCCCCAATTGAAAAATAAGAACGTGATGCATCTAAAAGAATGCATGCGTGAAGTCCACACCGAAGTTTGACCTCCTCTATGTTTGGCGTGGGATCAAAGGCTCCAAAAAAAGTTTGTGCGCACCACTCCACGCCAAACTTGACCATTGTCAAGTTTGACGCCAATGAAGGAAAGCCTACTGCCTAGTCCACGCCGAACTTGACTCCCTCCAAATTCGACGCCAACTCAAAGACACCAAAGAAAGCATGTGTGCATCACTCCGCGCCAAACTTGGTTTCTTCCAAGTTTGGCACCAAACCTGGTTTCTTCCAAGTTTGGCACCAAACCTAATACATTTGGTAGTCCCCAACCTCGTCCAAGGCTCGCACAAATCATTCATTTAGTTTTGATTTAAATTTTATTTCATTTATAATTAGAAAAAGATATTATTTAGTTTTAGAAAATACATTTTTACATTAAGTCGGATTAAATATAAAAGGGAAAAGAATCAGCCCTTCGGGCTCTTCTCTTCTCTTCTACCTCATTCCGCAATTGACAGTTTTTCATAATCCTAGTTTTTTCTCTAAACAATGAGCAACTAAACCTCCACTATTAAGGTTAGGAGCTCTGTCTATTGTATGGATTGATACTATTATTTTTCTATTTTAATTCATGCACTGATTTATAATTGAAAAATTATTTTCGTTCCTTATATTATGAATTTGGGTGGAACGGAAGTACTAATTGAGTTCTTGTATAACTTGGAAAAGCTCTTTACTTGAACAACAACTTGAAAACAATTTCTCTTAAACTTCTAATTATCTGGACTTAACGGGATACGTGATATATAATCCTCTTATATTTAGGTAATTAGGGTTTTTGTGGCATATGAACTAGAATTGAACTTCACCCTCTAATTGGAATTAAGTGACCAAGGAATTGGCGGTTGATAAATTTTAGAGGAGACTAAAAAGGTATAAGGAATTATGGTTTAGTCACGTATAGTTTGCCATGAATTAAATCTTGCATGATTAAAATAGTCGGTAAGAAAAGTCAATCCAGAAAATAGATAACTCTGAAACCTTAATTGTCTCTCCATATATTATTCACAACTTATTTACTGCTTGCCTGCTGATATTCTGAATTTACTGTTTAATGCTTTTGAACTCTCAAACTCCATTTTCTGCTTGTCTAACTAAGTAAATTAATCAACCATTGTTGCTTAGTCCATCAATTCTCATGGGATCGACCCTCATTAACTTGAGGTACTACTTGGTACGACCCAGTGCACTTGTCGGTTAGTTTGTGGTTATAAATTTTGCACCAAGTTTTTTGCGCCGTTGCCGGAGATTGACTGTGATTAACAACTATTAGTTGTTTGATCGCTTATATTAGGCATTTTAGCTCTAAATTTATTTAATTTTTCACCCTAAATTTTCGAATTTTTTTATTTTATTTTTCTTTAATTTCTGAAATTAAGTTTGGTGTTCTCTAGTTAGTTTTATTTTAATTTTTCTTAATTATTTGGCTTGAAAATTTCAAATTTTCTATTCTATTTTAATAGTAATTTTCGAATTTTAGTGTTTATTTTATTTAGTATTTTATTTTTATTTCTTTACACAAGTTACCTCACTGGAAATTTTCTACACTCTAACGTAGAGAATCCTTATTGACTCGGTGCTCTTGATTTGTTTATTTTGGAAGAGACATGTATCTAATCTGGATACTAGATATATGGCTAGCTATAGCAACGGAAGTTAGATTTGTACAAAAGGGTTTTTTTATGTATACTTATACAATAAAATTTATTTTATCTATTATATTTTCTTGTCTTCTGTCCGTTTATGAGTAGGAACAGGAACAAAGAACCTCTTTTAGACTTTGAACATGAACCTAAAAAGACTTTGAGGCGGCGTTTGCAACAAGCAAGACTTTACAAGGCTGCAGAGTCCACCATGGATCATAATTATGCTGCTAATGCCAATGTGGCAAATCCAATTGGGAATGAAGAACCCAGAAGAGTGCTTGGCTCATACACTGCTCCCAATGCAGATCTTTATGGAAAAAGCATTGTGGTGCCTCCTATAGCTGCAAACAATTTTGAATTGAAGTCTCAGCTTGTCACTCTTGTGCAACAAAATTGTCAATATCATGGACTTTCTCATGAAGATGCAAATCAATTTATCACTGATTTTCTGCAGATTTGTGATACTGTGAAAACCAATGGAGTGAATTCTGAGGTGTATAAACTCATGCTCTTCCCATTTGCTATGAGGGATAAAGCAAAGCTATGGTTAGATTCTTAACCCAAGAAGAGTCTGGATACTTGGGACAAGGCGTGGTCACTGGATTTTTGACTAGATTTTTTCCACCACAAAAGCTGACTAAGCTGAGGGTGGAAGTTCAGACTTTCAGACAGAGAGAGGGTGAGAACCTTTATGAAGCTTGGGAGAGATTCAAGCTACTGACTAGACAATACCCTCCAGACATGTTGATGAACAGACTTTTGTGTGGTCTAGAATTTTACAAATAAGTTTTTGTTGCTAGTATAGCTTATAAACCAACAAAAATCCTTTCGTACAAAAGATTGGTTGTCACAAGTAACAAACCCTTAATAAAATTGATAACCGAAGTATTCAAACCTTGGGTCGTCTCTCAAGGAATTGCAGGAAAGTGTATTTATTATTGGTTATGAGATTTTCTGAGAAATTTTGGAATGAGGAGTGGAAAAATAAATAATTATAATTTAGAGCAATGAAAATTAACAAGAGGTTTATATAATTAAAATAAAAAGCTTTGACTAGGAGAAGATTAATCGGAAGTTCTATCCTTGTTAAATTTTCCAAGATTAACAGCAATAGGTTGTTGTTTCTACTTAGTTAGCCCTCAATGAATGAAGAAAAGTCAAGTAAGTTGGGAGCCAATTTCTATTCACAAGTCCTAATCCTCTCCCTTGGGAAGAATTAGCGTTAGTAACTAGAGGGCTAGCCAACAACTTCCAATTACCAATTAATTCTTGAGTATTCCAACTCAAGGGTCTCCTCTTAATCAACTCCCAAGTCAAGTTGGGAGTCTACTCGGTTAATATGAATGCCATTTTCATAAACTCATAAAAGAAGTAAAAAGGGAACATGGTAATTGAAATTAAATGGAAGCAATTAAACAAATAATAAAATTAAATGGAAAAATACTTCTTGCATTAATAAATCCTAAAAATAATCCAATTGTAATTCTGAACAGAGATTAAGGATATAAAAGAGTAAGGGAAAAGGAAACGAACTAGAATGATAAAGACTTCGAGTAACTCTGTCAATATCCAACTCAAAAGCATAAAACTTGGAATCTTAAATCCTAGAGAGAGGAGAGAGCTTCTCTCTCACTAGAAACTACATCTAAAACCTAAGTTGTGTGAATGAAAAGTGTCTGAATGATTCCTCCACTCTGCAGCCTCTAATCTGTATTTTCTGGACTGAGAATTGGGTCAAAAACAGCCCAGAAATCGCTGGGGGCGAATTCTGATACGCTGAATTTTTGTAGATGTATGCGTGCGCGTGATGCACGTGTGCGCGCCATTTATCTGCAGAGCAACCATGGCAAATTATATATCATTTCGAAGCCTTGGACGTTATCTTTCCAACGCAACTAGAACAGCCTCATTTGAATCTTTGTAGCTCAAGTTATGATTGATTAAGTGCGAAGAGGTCAGGGCTGACAGCTTTGCAGTTCCTTCAGCTTCTTGTATTCCTTCCACTTTTGCATGCTTCTTTTCCATCCTCTAAGCCATTCCTATCCTGTGATTTCTAAAAACACTTAACACACATATCATGGCATCGAATGGTAATAAGAGAGGATTGAAATTAGCAAATTCAAGGTCAAAGAAGCATGTTTTCAATCATAGCACAAAATCAGGAAGGAAAGTGTAGAACATGCGATTTCTGTGAATAACCCATTCCTAGACTCTCTTGACACTTATCCTATATTGCCAAATGCTCCTGAATACAAGCAAAAAATGCCATATCCTTAGAGGCTTCATAAGGCTTCTAAAGACAAGCAATTTTCTAAATTTTTAGAAGTTTTTAAGAAGTTGCAGATCAACATT
Organism: Arachis duranensis; assembly: GCF_000817695.3. Classification (NCBI taxonomy): domain Eukaryota; kingdom Viridiplantae; phylum Streptophyta; class Magnoliopsida; order Fabales; family Fabaceae; genus Arachis; species Arachis duranensis. The sequence continues at coordinate 104,114,793 of NC_029772.3, read as the reverse complement.
CTTTTTGTAGAGGCTCTTGAGCAAATGCCTCTCTATCCTAAACTTATGAAAGAATTGTTGACTGACAAGAGGAATTGGAAGGAACAAGAAACAGTGGTGTTAACCAAGGAATGCAGTGCTATTATTCAACATAACCTTCCTAAGAAAATGCAGGATCCAGGTAGCTTTGTAATTCCTTGCACCATTAGAGATGTCACCATTCAGAAAGCTTTATGTGATCTTGGAGCTAGCATCAATTTCATGCCACTTTCAGTGATAAAAAAAGTTTCAAATTGAGGAGGTAAAACCACTCGTATTTGTCTTCAACTTGCTGATCTTTCTATTAAATTTTTTGTAGGTGTTGTTGAGGATTTACTTGTGAAAGTAAGACCATTTATTTTCCTGATGATTTTGTTATATTAAACATGGAAGAGGATGTAAAATCCTCAATTATTCTTCGTAGACCCTTTTTAGCTACAGGTAGAGCTTTGATTGATGTACAAAAGGGTGAATTAACCCTGAGGGTCAATAAAGAACAGGTGGTCCTTAATGTTTTTGAAGCTCTCAAGCACCCTAATGATTTTGAAAGGTGTATGAGGATTGATGTTGTTGAACCACTTGTTCAAGAGGTACTAGAAGCTGAGGTACTTGATGATGTTCTGGAACCTATTTTTGAGTATGAACTAATTGAAATTGATGATTCACCACCCCAGAAAGTAGTGATGAACATGCCTAAGAGGGAGGAGGAAGCCCCCAAGTTTGAGCTCAAACCTTTGCCTCCTTCTCTGAAATATGTGTTCCTGTGTGAAAATGATTCATATCTAGTGATTATTAGCTCTTCCCTGAAGTCTAAAGAGGAAGAAGCGCTTATTTCAGTGCTCAAGAGCCATAAAACAGCTCTTGGGTGGACCATTGGTGATTTAAAGGGTATTAGTCCAACCAAGTGTATACACAAGATCTTTCTTGAAGATGATGCTAAACCAGTTATGCAACCACAGAGGAGACTCAATCCAACTATGAAAGAGGTAGTCCAAAAAGTGGTAATAAAACTATGGGAAGTCGGTATTATTTACCCTATTTCTGATAGCCCCTGAGTAAGTCCTGTGCAGGTAATTCCTAAGAAAGGAGGGATGATAGTGATCAAGAATGAATAGAATGAGCTTATTCCTACAAGAACAGTCACAGGATGGAGAATGTGCATAGACTATAGGAGGCTCAACACTACTACAAGGAAGGATCACTTTCCCCTGCCTTTCATTGATCAGATGCTTGAGAGGTTAGCTGGTCATGCTTTTTATTATTTTCTAGATGGATATTCTGGATATAATCAAATTGTAGTGGAACCTCAAGATCAAGAGAAGATAACATTCACATGCCCTTTTGGAGTATTTGCTTACAGGAGAATGCCATTTGGACTCTGTAATACTCCAACAACTTTTCAGATGTGTAAGCTTTCCATTTTTTCCAATATGGTTGAAAAGTTCATTGAGATATTTGTGGATGATTTCTCTGTTTTTGGTAATTCTTTTGCATCCTGCCTTAAGCATCTATCTCTGGTCTTGAAACGGTGTCAAGAATCAAGCCTTGTTTTAAATTGGAAAAAATGTCATTTTATGGTTACAGAAGGTATTATTCTTGGACACTAGATTTCAAGTAAGGGGATTGAGGTTGATAGAGTAAAGGTGGAGGTAATTGAAAAATTACCACCACTAGCTAATATTAAGGCAGTCAGGAGTTTCTTGGGTCATGCAGGATTTTATAGAAGATTTATAAAGGACTTTTCAAAAATTGCTAAACCATTGAGCAACTTATTATTTGTTGATGTTCCTTTTGTGTTTGATGCTGAATGCCTGCATGCTTTTGAAACTCTGAAAGCAAACCTTACCTCTGCTCCCATTATAGCTCCCCCTGATTGGGATTTACCATTTGAATTTATGTGTGATGCTAGTGATTTTGCTATAGGAGCTGTTTTAAGACAGAGGCATGGCAAGCTTATACATGTTATTTCCTATACTAGCCGTGTGTTAAATGATGCCCAAAGGAATTAGACAACTACAAAAAAAGAATTATTAGCTATTGTGTATGCTGCTAATAAGTTTAGGTCCTATTTAATTGGTTCTAAGGTTATTGTTTATACTGATCATGCTGCTTTGAAGTACCTTTTATCCAAACAAGACTCTAAACCAAGATTAATCAGATGGGTGTTACTCCTTCAAAAGTTTGATATTGAGATAAAAGACAGGAAAGGGTCAGAAAATCAAGTAGCTGACCATCTTTCCAGAATTGAGCCTGAGGCAGGAGTACAACCACCCACAGTTGTGACTGAGATATTTTCAGATGAGCAATTGTTCTTCATTCAACAGGCTCCATGATTTGCAGACATTGCAGATTACAAGGCCATGTATTTTATTCCAAAGGAGTACAGTAGACGACAAGTAAAGAAGCTACTGGCTGATGCAAAGTACTACATTTGGGAGGAATCGTACCTTTTTATAAGATGTTCAGATGGTATAATCCGGAGATGTGTTCTAGATGAGGAAATAAAGTAGATTCTTTGGTATTGTCATGGTTCTGATTATGGAGGCCACTTTGGCATTGTCATGGTTCTTTAGAGCGGTTTTTACTGGCCGACTCTCTTCAAGGATTCAAGAGAATTTGTGAAGCACTGTGATAGGTGTGAAAGAGCTAAAATTCTCCCTGCCAACCATGAGATGCCACATCAGGAGATTCTTGAGATTGAGTTGTTTGATGTGTGGGGTATTGATTTCATGGGACCTTTTCCGCCCTCATATTCCAACAACTATATTCTAGTGGTTGTTGATTATGTGTCCAAGTGGGTGGAAGCTGTGGCTCTACCCACCAATGATGCCAAAGTGGTGAAGAGCTTTCTTCAGAGATATATTTTCAGCTGGTTTGGTGTCCCAAGGACACTCATTAGTGATGGTGAAAGTCACTTTTGTAACAAATAGCTGGACTCACTTCTGTAAAGATATGGAGTCCGTCATAAAGTGGCAACCCTCTATCACCCTCAGACAAGTGGACAGGTTGAGGTTTTCGACAGGAAACTCAAGAAGATTCTAGAGAAGACTGTCAGTGTCTCAAGAAAGGACTGGTCTAAGAAGCTTGATGATGTTCTCTGGGCATACCGGACAGCTTACAAGACTCCTATTGGCATGTCCCCTTATCAGTTGGTCTATGGCAAAGCTTGTCCCTTACTAGTGGAGATGGAGCATAAAGCTTATTGGGCAATCAAATATCTGAACCTTGATGCTCAGGCTGCAGGAATCAAGAGAATGCTTCAGTTGAATGAGCTTGATGAATTCAGATATTCAGCCTATGAGAATGCCAAGCTCCATAAGGAGAGAACAAAGATATGGCATTACAAGAAGATTTCCATCAGAGTCTTTGAGCCAGGTCAGAGAGTGCTTCTGTATAATTCAAGGCTCAAACTCTTTCTTCGGAAGCTGAAATCCCGGTGGTCAGGATCGTTTGTAGTTACCAGAGCTTCACAATATAGTCATGTAGAGATTTAGGAAGAGCATTCTGACAGGAAGTTTACAGTGAATGGCCAGAGGTTGAAGCACTATATTGCAGGCGAGATTGATCGCCAGAGGTCCGTTCATCTACTGAATTAGCAGAACTGACTGTCAAGCTAGTGATGTTAAAGAAGCGCTTGTCGGGAGGCAACCAGATAATTTCGTATCCTTAGTTAATTTTTCGTTGCATTAGTTTTATTATTTATTTGATTTTCATTGAGTCTTTACTGTTTTTCCTTTGTTTTACATGTATTTTGATCATGTAGAAATTTTAGAATAGGAATCCGGACACTTAGAATAATTTTTGACCGCCTTGGAAGTGCATGCTGCGGACTATGTGGCGCCAAACTTGGCATCTCCAAGTTCGGCGTGGAATATGCGTGCAAAAGTGGAAATTGGTTCTGGAAGGCCCACGCCGAACTTGGAAAATCTCAAGTTCAGCATGGAGAACGACATAAAAAATGTGCAAATTTGAGACGTGTTGACGCCAAACTTGAAGTTCAAGTTTGGTGTAGGAGCTTTGCGTACAAGGGGAAATTCTCTCTGCCAGGGTGACGCTGAACTTGGCTCCCCTAGCGTTTGGCGTGGGAAAATGGTGCAAAAAAAAAGGGCTGGCGCCGAACTTGGTGTAGAACTTGGGTTACACCAAGTTCAGCATTGAAGGGAAAATTCTCTAGCGTAAGAAATGGCGCTGAACGTCCCTGGCCCCAAGTTCGGTGCCAGCTGGTTCTTTATTCCCATGTTCACGCCAAATCGTGCCAAATCTCCCCCAAATCCCAAGATCTCCTCTCAAATCCCCATGTAATTGCCCCCTGCTCCCTAGACTGATTCCCATCCACCCTTCCCCATATATTCCCAAGCCCCTTCCTTGTTACAAAACCCAAGCTTCCCCTGTGACCCCTTCACCACCTGCAACCTTCCTTCCTTGCCTTCCCCATAACTCAGCCTTTCCCAGTACACCTGAACCCATGACCCCCCCTTGACCGCGCCTTAAAACTCTATACTCCTCTAACACCATTGATCCTTCCAACCTCCTCCTCTTAAGCCAAACACACATACACTCCTAATACACAGCATCTTCGCCCCTCTCACCCACAACACCCAACCCTCCAGCCATACATCCTCCTCTCCCAGACCACACGCCCCCACTCCTTTCTAAACCCTTTCTTTTTTTCTGTTTCATTCGTATATAAAAAAATAGAAAAAAATCTTTTTAGCATTGGTTTTTATTTTCTTCTATTTGAATTTCCACTCTTCTTTCTTCTTCCCCTTTGTATTTCTTTATTTTGCTTGAGGACGAGCAACATTTTTAAGTTTGGTGTTGCCAATTTGCTAGTGTTGCCAATTTGCTGTTTTATTTGGTTTATTTCTATGGCACCAAAGACTACCCAACCTTCCAAGAAGAGAAAAGGAAAGGAACCGGCCACTGGTTCTCATGATTTAAGAAGATTCCGCTCTAAAATAAATGAAGAGCATTTTTTGGATATCACTAGCAAGAGGCTGAATCTACCGGAAGTGCGGTTTAATCTCCAACCAGATGAATATCTGGAAATTCCGCATGAGATTTAGAGAAGAGGATGGCAACTTCTGTGCAATTCGCACACACAGGTGGGACAATTAATGGTTCAAGAATTCTATGGGAACCTATGGATTACCTACAAGGATGTGTTTGGAGTCAATGAAAGGGACCACAGAACCTTTGTAAGGGGAAGAGTCATTGATTTCAGCCCAGAGACTATCAGATAGACCCTCCAGATACCACAGACTATACCCTCACTTCAGTCCTACAGTGAGAGGGTGGACAAAGATCAGTGACGGGAGCAAGTAGTCGCTGACATATGCATTCCAAATGCCTGGTGGAAATTGGGAGCAGAAGGGAAGCCAAGCCATATTAGAGTAGGCGACCTGATGCCTTTGGCTAGAGGATGGCACCATTTTATTTGTCGGTCTATCATGCCCATAAGCAACCGGTCCGAGTGTACTATAGACCGAGCCATCATGATTCACTGCATTCTTTTGGAAGAGCCATTTGAGGTGGCAGACGTCATAGCTCAGCAAATTTACCTGTCGTCACCAACGCCAAGGAGAATGCCAGGTTGGGCTTCCCACATCTCATCTTTCGCCTCTGTGAGGTTGCTAGGGTGCAGATAGAAAATGATTTTCCTATTCCAGTCGAGAAGCCCATCACAAAGAATACTATAAACTTGGTAAGGGAACGTCAGAGGCTCCCAAGAAAACAGGCTGAAGAAGGAGCTGAAGAGGAGCAGCGGCTGCCTCAGGGACACTACTTCCCTTTTCAAGAATATTGGCAGCAGCTTACATCCTCCATGGAGCAGATGAGGGTCACTAATGACAGCCACTGGCAGTAGTACACTGCATCTGTAGAGGAGATGAGAGCGATACAGGACATCCGTTGGATGCATCTCTGTACTACTCTTGATGAGATGAGAGCTGCTCAGGATTTTCAGCGGCAGAAGATCTCTCAGCTGAGACAGGACTACACCCGCTTGAGAGGACCTTACGGAGCTCACCCTGAGGAGAGAGATCCCCATCAGAGAGATCGAGGTGGCTCAGTTCCTTTTTATTTTCCTTCTTATTTTGCTATTTTTATGATTAGGTTCCTGCTTTCTGCTATTTTTGTTATTGCATGATCAGTTGTTATTTCAATTCCTAGGTTCTAGTTTAATTTACTATTTATTTTGTTATTTGATTTTTATTCTGAAAGGGTGTCTCATGTATTGCTCATTTATATTTAAGATTAGTCTTGTTTACTTAAATGTGGTGGTATTATTTGTGATTCTAAATGAATGACATAAGCAGTGCATATTTGAATTTGAATTAAGGGATGTTGATGTATGAAGAACAGGAATTTAGAGAAATATTATGAATTCTCTTAAGTAAATAAAATTTAATCATTGAGGCAAAAGAAACAACAAAAGAAAAATAAGAACAAGGTCCAAGGCTCTGAGCATCAATGACTAGGGAGGCCTGACATGATTAAAAGCTCAAAGAGTTGTTTCTCTAATTATATGCTTGTGGTATTCTTGTGTCAAGTAATCCTTGAGACAGAACATTTAGAGTTGAGACCAAATGCATTTAGCAGAATATGCCAAAGGCTTTGAGCACCACTGTCTGGGAGTATCTGAAAGAAAAGTCAGAACTTAAAGAGAGTTCTCCAATTAAGTGCTTGTGGTGTTCTTGTGTCAATTAACCCTTGAGACAGAACATTTAAAGTCACGACTAGACTCAAGGTGCAAAGCACCAGTTACTTGAGAATTAAAGGATATCTGCTGTGTTCAAGGATTAAACTGAAGTGTAAAGATCAGATAATTCATAATATGATCCGGATTCAAATTCTGAATAACAATGACATTCCTCTGATTCAAAGGAGAGTGAGATGCCAAAACTGTTCAAAATTACAAGAGGTAAACCCCACTTTAAGAAGAGACATGAACATAACTGAACTCTCAACTCTCATGCAAATTCACATCTTAATCATGTACTGATTTTGGTTGCTTGAGGACAAGCAACAATTCAAGTTTGGTGTTGTGATGCGTGAGCATCTTCTCTGTCTTTTCCTAGTGAATTTGCATTATTTTTTGTTAGGTTTAATTAAGATTTAATATATTTTAGACGCTATGAATGCTACTTTGAGTTGTGTACAATTCTATTTATTTCAGATAGTATTTTGGACGAATTTAATAGAGTTTTCATGAAGAAATGGAGCTACAGCAGAATAAAAGCTTGAAGCCAAACTTGGACCCTCCAAGTTTGGCGCCAAGAAGCACCGTAATGCCCATTATCCTCTGCCTCATCTTCCCAAGTTTGGCGTCACAATAAGAAAGCATAAGGAATGCATGCGTGAAGTCCACGCCGAACTTGACCTCTTCTATGTTTGGCGTGGGATCAAAGGCTCCAAAGAAAGTTTGTGCGCACCACTCCATGCCAAACTTGACAATCCATTGTCAAGTTTGGTGCCAATAAAGGAAAGCCTACTGCCTAGTCCACGCCAAACTTGACTCCCTCCAAGTTCGGCGCCAACTCAAAGACACCAAGGAAAGCATGTGTGCATCACTCCACGCCAAACTTTGTTTCTTCCAAGTTTGGCGCCAAACCTAATACATTTGGTGGTCCCCAACCTCGTCTAAGGCTCGCATAAATCACTCATTTAGTTTTGATTTAAATTTTATTTCATTTATAATTAGGAAAAGATATTATTTAGTTTTAGGAAATATATTTTTACATTAAGTAGGATTAAATATAAAAGGGATAAGAATCAGCCCTTCGGGCTCTTCTCTTCTCTTCTACCTCATTCCGTAATTGACAATTTTTTAGAATCCTAGTTTTCTCTCTGAACCATAAGCAACTAAACCTCCACTATTAAGGTTAGGAGCTATGTCTATTGTATGGATTGATACTATTATTTTTCTATCTGAATTCATGTACTAATTTTTAATTCAAGAATTGTTTTCGTTCTTTATATTATGAATTTGGGTGGAACGAAAGTATGACCCTTGTTCTAATTGAGTTCTTGTATAACTTGGAAAAGCTCTTTACTTGAACAACAGCTTGAAAACAATTTCTCTTAAACTTCTAATTATCTGGACTTAACGGGATACGTGACATATAATCCTCTTATATTTGGGTAATTAGGGTTCTTGTAGCATATGAACTAGAATTGAACTTCACCCTCTAATTGGAATTAAGCGACCAAGGAATTGGCGGTTGATGAATTTTAGAGGAGACTAAAAAGGTCTAAGGAATTAGGGTTTAGTCACATATAGTTTGCCATGAATTAAATCTTACATGATTAAAATAGTTAGTAAGAAGAGTCAATCCGGAAAATAGATAACTCTTAAGCCTTAACTGTCTCTCCATATATTATTCACAACTTATTTACTGCTTGCCTTCTGATATTCTGAATTTACTGTTTAATGCTTTTGAACTCTCAAACACCATTTCTTACTTGTCTAACTAAGTAAATTAATCAACCATTGTTGCTTAGTCCATCAATCCTCGTGGGATCGACCCTCATTCACTTGAGGTACTACTTAGTACGACTCGGTGCACTTGTCGGTTAGTTTGTGGTTATAAATTCCGCACCATGGTGCTACCTGTTCTTACAAAATAGTTGAAGGAAAAATTGAAGAGGATTAAAATTCTTCTAATCATGATGTGCATTGGGGTTACAATTAGTGTCTTCATTAATTTCTTTGCTCTGTTTAAGAATTGAGTTGTACTAATGTTAAATAGTGGATGAAGAGTAAATGTCAATGATTATAGTGTATTTTGATAACTGTGGATGTGCTAAATTTGGTTGAAGCATGGAATGATTACTCTTGTATTGTGTTTTGATAAGAACCTGATGTATATTAAGAGTGTACCAAATTTTTTACTATTACTTTGTTGAGAACCTGATGTGTGTTGTGTTTTTCAAAGTGCAGTAAAACCAAATAGAACACTTATAGTACAAATTTCGTAATTAATATTTAAATGTAGTGTATCTAATCACATTGACCATAAACATGTTACACAACATTTATCAGCAATCTCCAAAAAGTAAATGAACATTTCTTGTATTTCAAGCATAACATATGATCAAGTGACAATATCTAGCTGACATAAGCCAATTAGGTAATATACCACAAGAAGTACTAATCAAAGTCAAACACAACCTAGTCCAATAACTTTGAAAACAACTTAAACAATTCATCCAAAAAGTTCATTAACAAAAAAAAAAGGATTGCTAAATCAGTTCTACAATGTCAAAAGACCCTAATACAACACATTCAACATGGCTTTTTCTTTGGGTTCTTTGAAGGCTTTGAAGGTGCAGGTGTGGGCATGAATTCCATTAACCTCTTTTGGTGCCTTTACTTGCTGCATTCATTGTTTGTTGAGAAACTATTGAGAAAGCACTAGAGCTAGAATTTGACACATGCACTTGGCCTAGATGATTCAGGATTAAATGATTCAGCAATGTTGTTGGCAACATTATACACTTTAGGCCAATAAGAAAATCCTGATTTTGACCATGATGATTGTTCATAAGTTGACAAGTACTCCCAAACTCTTGCATTGATCCGCTTGACATAGGTCATTGCATTTTTGAATTCCAAATCGGTCATTGTTCGAGTACATTGCCACAAAGCTCCTATTTGTCCTTCCATCTCTTGTTCAAGTTCTGCCACATGTGTATCACACAAAATTTATGTGGTACTTTTGCATGACTTCTTGGAGTGTTTGAACCAGCCCCTAAGCCAAATATCAAAACCAACATTCAATAATATAACAAAGGTGCACAAATACAAATAACTAAGTAATCAAGATTTATAAATTACCTTTTACTTGTCACTCATGAAATTCTACCTAAATTCTTTAAAATCCCCGATATCTTCATGAAGTAGCTACAAGAATCATTTCCAATTTTCTTTTGTTTCAGCATCAACCACAACATATGTTATAGAAAATAGATGATTATTCCCGTCTTGTCCTACAGCCGTGAGTAGTTGTCCCCCAAAATACCCCTTAATAAAGTTTCCATCAAGGAAAATAAAAGTCCTACAACCACACTTAAACCCTCTCTTACATGCCTCTAAGCATATATATAAACTTCTAAAGTTAGTTGACGAACGGATTCTTGCGTGGTCTAGAATTTTACAAATAAGCTCTCGTTGAAAGTATAGCTTCTAAACCAACAAAAATCTTTTCGTACAAAAAACTTGTTTGTCATTAAAGCAAACCCAGTAAAATTTATAATCGAAGTATTTAAATCTCGGGTCGTCTCTCAAGGAATTGCAGGGAGGTATGATTTATTATTGGTTATGGAAAAGTATCTTTTGGGTTTTTTTGAAAGGTTTGAACAAGGAATTTAGATGGCAAGAAAATAAATTAATAACTAGAAAAACTCTTGGCAAGGTATGAGAACTGGAAATCCCATCCTAGTTATCCTTATCAGTTAGTTGTGATGAGAATTGTTTATTGCTCTCACTTAGTTAACCCTTACTAAATAAAGGAAAGTCAAGTGGACTAATCAGTTTGATTCCTCAAATCCTAGTCAACTCCTATGGAAAGACTAGCGTTAGAGGAATCCAAATCAATCAGCAAATTCCAATTTTCAATCAGCACCGAGTTTAATAACTCAAGTGTCACCAATTACTCAACCAAAGCCAAGGGGAAAAAATCCAAATTATTTATATCATAAATAAAAGAAAGCAATCATAAATCTGAAATACCTCAAATTATATTAAATATAAAATCAAATCTAACATGAGAATTCATAAATCAAAGTAATAGAATAAATAAAAATAGAAGAGAAACCAAAGTAAAGGAACATTGAACCTGGAATGATGAAGAAGTAAACCTAACCTAAGAGAAATCCTAAGTCCTAAAAACTAAGAGAGATGAGAGAGTCTCTCTCTAAAAAAAACTACATCTAAAACTAAAATTGTGAATAGTGAATGTTGTATTGAGTCTTTGCATGTTCCCTTGCTTTAGTCTGTGTTTCTAGACAAAAAATTGGGTCAAAACACGGCCCGAAATCGCCCCCAGTGTTTTCTGTTAATTCTACAAATCGCGCATGTCACGCGTACGCGTCAGTCACGCATTCACGTTGTTGGTCGTTTTGGCGTGTGACGTGTTCGCGTCAAGCACGCACTCGCGTCATATTGCAGAACTCCAATCCACGCGTACGCATCAGGCACGTGCACGCGTCACTGCAATTTTCTCCATGTCACGTGCACGCGTGAGCCATGCGTGCGCGTCGCTGCTCACTAGTTATCTCCTTAGTTTCTTGTGTACCTTCCATTTTTTGCAAGCTTCATCTCCATCCTCTAAGCCATTCCTGCCTTATAAAGGCTGAAACACTTAACACACGGATCACGGCATCGAATGGTATAAAGGAGAATTAAAATACACAAATTAAAGACTTCTAGGAAGCAAGTTTTCAACCATAGATCAAGACTAGGAAGGAGTTGTAAAGCCATGCAAATCATATGAATAAGTGGGTAAAGACTTGATAAAAACCACTCAATTAAACATAAGATAAACCATAAAATAGTGGTTTATCATTAGGCAAACACTCTGGCTGTGGATGTGTGCTCATAGTACATGTAGAACCAGGATTCGCCTTAAGCAACTCCCATAAATAATTGCGTAGCTTCCCATACTGTTCCTTCTCCGTACCCTCAATAATGTCCTTCGCCATCTCCATTACCCTATACATCATTCGCTTACCTACAGTTATGTCATATTCTATCTTAAACGACTCGTCTGCCTCCCTTTGTAGCAAATTAGGAGAAATTCTAACCTTGTTAACTAACTCTCCAACAACCCATTTACATGTTACTGATCTAGATTTGTTATTCCTAGGACAGGTGTGCTCATCAACTAGAGTCTTGATTTAAAAATTTGGTGGAAAATTTCTCCTTGAACAGTATACCTCCCACGGACAGTCTTGATTATAACAATAACTCTGCATCTTAAAGGCTCCACCTTCGAAAAGAACACTTCCCTTCCCATTTGGATATTAAACTTCTTCACAACATCCTTGAACTCTTGCATCGTTACAAACTCCATGCCCAGCTCGAGTCTAACTTGGCCGAAGCGTGCATGAGGATTGTGTTGTGGAAATACCAGAATCCCGTCTTCATCATCTGATTCAGCCGAACTGTGAAGATCCTCAAACTTGTACTGGAACTCATTTTTCCTACTCCCACCAACTCCATCAGCATTAGACTCATGCACAGGCACAATCACTGTTGGGGCCTTATTGTTCCTGGGAGGAATGATTCTCTGACCTGATGGTTGGGGACTTGAGTGTCTCTTCCTTCTTTTTGATTGCGCTAAATCACCTTCCCCCTCCTCCTTATGATCCTCGTCTAGAATAACATAAAAGAAAATATCTTGTGTTAACAACATGGCAGTTTAGTATCTATATGATACCTAAATCGCATAATTTTTCTAAATGAAATTATCTTCCACTGCAGGTTCAACATGTGGATTCACATCTTCACTTGACACTTTTCTGCGCAGATTCTACTTCTGCTCTAGCTTCTTTAGTTGGTGTTTTCCCTCCTAATTTGGTGGTGCCCAATAGTGGTGGCCTTGCATGTTTCTTTTTAATCCTCTTTCTATCATATCTACCGACATTCTTAGAGGTTGACTCACCAACTACTATAGCTTGGCCTTCCCTATTTTGCTCTTCATTGGTTTTATGTCTAGCAGTTTGATTTCCCTCAACTTGGGGTGCCTCAGTTGGTAGTATATTAGTAGTCTTTACACTATTGTTGTTTTCATCATGCACCTCAGAAACAACATTACCCTTCTCTTGACCCACTTCTTTATTATCATTGTACTGATCCTCCATCACCTCATCTTCTCCCTGCCTTTCATTATCATCACACACATCCTCATCATCTACCTCTACAACTTCTACCTCTACTTCATCTACGTACTCAGAAATTTCTAGAACAGGATGCTCAAAATATAAGTGAACCCTATTACCATTTTTCATAGCAACATTACATATACTAACAACATTAGCATCCCTCTTAAGTGGCCTTAAACCATTTGATAAGTCAAAATCGGGCTCCAATCAATGAACGTCCTTAAACCCTATGTAACCTAAATCGAGAAACTACCCTTTTACCATAATTAAATTACAAGTATCCACACATACTCTGTCAATTTACTAACGGTACTCCCAGAATATTGCATTCCACCCTTTTGATTGCTCTCTAACCTACCTATGTGGTGCATCACGAATGTTATGAGTGCTGACATTTGAAACTCCAAGTAGAAAAAAGAGACATTTTAATACTAACAGAGCTCCAATCAACTACTAAAATTATTCTTCTAAAACAGAAAAAATGACCCAAACTAAACCCTAAACCAATGCAATACAGCAAACAATGTATACACCAAAAAAAAAATTTTAATGCCCGAAAATTCACATTGTCATATACTTAGTTACCATTTTTTTCATCAAAGACCATATAACCACAACAACATGAACGGCACAAAGTTCCTAACGGCAAAGATAATACGCGTACTTTGTCAGATGAACAACCACCAAGATGCGACAATGCCCCTCCAAGCCACCGCCGCGATGACGGTGGACGGACGATGGTCTTCGACAATGACTTGAAAAGGAGAAGATGGAGAGACAACAATGACTGCAGCATTAACCCTTTTACTCTCTTTTACCGTGACTTCTTAATACATTAATTGGAATTAGGTTATTAATTAGGGATTAAAGTTATTGGATTGGGAAATTTGAAAACGGGTCCAGGTAAGCTCTCTATTTTTCACACAAGCTTTTTCGTTTACCACATCAGACACTTCTATCAATGGAGAAGACATCACTTGACGGACGGGCATTTCATGTACGTTTTTTAATTATTTAAAGATATTTTTGTCGATAATAAAGTGGAAACATTATTATTAGCGTTTACAAAATTTGGGAGTATTTTTGGTGATTAATCTTTTATATAATTATTATTTATGATTGAATCAATCGATTTAACCTGTAATTCACCGATTACATTACAGTAGTGACTTACGACCAAATAATTTGGCCAGGTTAATTATCGAGTCGGTCCTCATAACTATAGTACTGGCAATAATTTAGGCCCCGATTCCAATTTAATTATACCCGACCCGACTATCTGTTTATGACTCTACGTGCATCCAGTGACGAAAGAAGATAACCAAACTTGGAAGAGAAAGAAAAAACCACCGTGGTAGAATCTCCGCGTCACCACTCACCACTGAACTTTGAGTCTGAACTAGCAAGTGAGCGCATAAACAAACCCTAGAAAGCTTCAATTGGGAGAAATTTGGGGAAATAGAGCGAATATTGGAATTGAGAGTCGCAATCAATGGGTGCGAGTCGGAAGCTTCAGGGAGAGATCGATCGCGTCCTCAAGAAAGTCCAGGAAGGTGTTGAAGTCTTTGATAGTATCTGGAACAAGGTCCTACCTCTTCTTTTTTGGGTCAAATCTAAAATCTTAATTTTCTTTTTAAATTTTGCTGATCGAAAATTCACGCGAGAAATGGCGGCGTTGGTTGGGTTGTGTTAGGTTTACGACACAGATAATGCCAACCAGAAGGAGAAGTTTGAAGCAGACCTCAAGAAGGAGATTAAGAAGCTTCAGAGGTACAGGGATCAAATTAAGACTTGGATTCAGTCCAGCGAAATCAAGGACAAGAAGGTGCTTGATATACTGCATGTTCAAATTCCCTTTGTACTAAATGGACTATAAAAAAAATAAAAAAATGGTGCTTGTTATACTAAATTTCGCACTGATATGCCGAATTTATGCTCTTTTATTTGGAATGTTAGTTCCTTCAGTGTTTTGGGTTTTTAATCAATCAGGGTTTTATACATATGCTGAATAGCTGAATTCTGATGGTTGGTGAAATGAGTTAATCTTGGAAATTTTAGATGAATGTGATGTGATGTGATTTCAAGGAATTCACATGCAGTGGATGTATGTCGGTATGAGTATGATTGTGTCATTTTGAACCCATTGAGTAAATGATAATAATGCGTATATTGGCCTCTGCTTTGTTGCATACCCTTTTCTTGCGGGGATGGGGGGGCTATTGTGTTTTGGTGGTTGTGCTGCCTCGGTTCATTGTGATAATATGGTTTCTCTTTTTTGGCACATTTTGATATAGGTTAGTGCCTCTTATGAGCAAGCTCTAGTGGATGCGCGCAAGTTAATTGAACGTGAAATGGAAAGGTTTAAGATATGTGAAAAGGAGACAAAGACCAAAGCATTCTCTAAGGAAGGCTTAGGTCAACAGCCTAAGACTGTAAGTCTGACCATGCCAAAAAAAAAGGCTCCTTTGCTATTTTTCTAGTTTTGTATTACTTGTTATGCCTTCTTTGTGCTGAGCGTTGTGTTTTGCTATTTTCTCACAGGATCCAAAAGAGAAGGCTAAATCAGAGACAAGGGATTGGTTGAACAATGTGGTATGAAGTCAATTCCTTTGAATAATTTTCCAGTTTGCTTATTGTGCTTGCATCCAAAGTATGGCTAAAACTTGTTTGTGTTTATAGCTTTTCTGCCATCGTGTTCTTACTGTTGGATAGCTAATTCTCAGCCTTGTTTGCTTTGTATCCATTATCCAATATCCATGCTTATTGCAACATGATAAAATTTCTTGTGTAGGTTGACTGTTTATTGGAAATTTATGTTGCATTTCTCTTTGATGATATGTTGTTTAAATTTCATAAAATATTAATTTGAATGATGTGCCTGGCTCTCATAATTTTTTTTTAAATATTCGAGTAGGTTGGGGAGTTAGAATCTCAGATTGATAACTTTGAAGCTGAGCTTGAAGGGCTTTCTGTCAAGAAAGGAAAGAACAGGCCACCTAGATTGGTATGAAACATTCATACATTTCTTTGCTCTGCAAAAATCAACTGTTTTCAAAATCTCAAAAGCATTTCTGTTAAAATGATGGTTGACCTTTTGAACGGTCACTTACATCATGTCATGTTTTTCTTCTTTCTCAGACACATCTAGAGACATCAATTACTCGGCACAAGGCTCATATAAAGAAATGTGAATTTATCTTGAGGCTATTAGACAATGATGAGTTAAGTCCGGAGCAGGTTAATGATGTCAAGGATTTCTTGGATGATTATGTAGAGCGTAATCAGGTTTGTCTAATTATCATACCTAAAAAGGTTGGGCACTGATTTGGTTGTTAATTTAGTCTTTTTTTGGAGTGAGTGCTTAATGCATTATGCTTTGATAGAGGTGCTTGGAGGGGATTGAATTAACGTTGCTCTGTTTTTTGAAGATGACTCAAAATGAGATGCTGTCATTTAACCTTCCGATCTTTATGTATTCATTTTTATAAACATTTTTACATCTTTCTTCACTATCATTTTATGAAAGGGCACAATGACGTTGTTTGATCCATGTAACTGACTCCACCTAGAAAGATAAGGCTTTCTTGTTGTCGTCATTGCTACTGCTGCTGCTGTTTGTGTCAATTTTCTTAGACTGTTGACATGGTTCATGATAGGAGTATGGCACTGAAGAATTATTGAGGCTATTTAGCTGGCCTCATCCAGTACACAAGGCTTAGTAGTTATTTGTTGTCTTTGTTGCTGTATGAATGAAAACCTAACCTTCTGTTTCCCTTCAAACTTAACCACCTGAACATATCATACCATAATGCTTGACAATTTGCAATAGTGAACCACTTATTGTAACTTTTCTGTTTCTTCTATTTTTCATTTTTCTGCAGGAGGACTTTGATGAATTCAGCGATGTTGATGAACTATACAGCTCATTGCCTTTAGATAAGGTGGAGACTCTTGAAGATCTTGTTACAATCCCCCCTGGCCTATCTAAGGTATTTGTTTGCTCATGATTGTTTTGATGCAAGTATACAAGGGATCATTCAGTAATACATATTGAAGCAAATGTAGATTCAATTTACCACATTGGGTCATTGATTAATTTTTCACGTTGGCAAATTTTGCTGGATTCCTTGCTGGGCTATGCAATTTATGATGGTAATGTATTATAGAAGTCTAACATTTAATTGATGGGTGATGCGGATTTTAATTCCGGAAGTGGTTAACTCTTTACAAGATACCCTCCATGAACCTCTTAATTGTGGGAGTCTAATGCACTGAGTTACCCTGTTTTTATTGGTTATTTTGACCCTAGGTTCCTATAACATTCCCTTTTGGTTAACTTGTGAGTACAATTCCTTTTGGAACTCCTGATTTGTTTTGTTTTCTGGTAGGCTACTCCTAGTCTCAGCTTGAAGAATACTTTGGCTGTCTCAGCATCACAATCAGCATCTGCATCTGCCTCACAAACATCTGTATGTATTTCATGTTTATGTTTATGTGGAAGGATGCAGGAGTCAATGTTGTTGATATGAAAACATAAGAATGGATGGTTTCAGAAAACTTTTGAGGGATTAAATGTTAGGATGTTATTTTTTTCATGCCATAAAAAAAGGGCTATCTATTTCCTTTTGTTTGGCCTTTAAGCAATTTTTATGATGTGATCTTAAAGCATCTGTCTAATTAAGAGTAATAGTAGTTAAGATTTTCAGATAATTATTGGTATTTCACCTGGTGAGTGTAGAAACAAGCGTGCATCTGCCATTTTAAATTGATGAACAATATTGTTGATTCCATTTCCAGGAAACTTTGACTTCTAATCATCAGGGTGTTTCCTCTTCTTCCAGGAGCAAGCTGATGACACAGCATCCCAGGATAGCAATTCTGACATTGGTGCAAGAACTCCACCTGCGAAAGTTAGTGGAATTATTTCTGCTACTTCCACACCAGCTGGCAACCATGCTACTCCTCTTTCTGTGAATGTTTCTACGCATAATTTGTCCAGTGCACCAGCTGCTGGATTGGTCCTTTCTGGTTCGAATTCAGTTCGGAGTCCCATGGAGAATGCTAATGCTGCGAATTCACCTTCTGCGAATCAATCTTCCTCTTTGAAGGAAGAAGAGATTAATAGTTTCCCTGGCCGGAGACCATCCCCATCGCTTTCTGATGCAGCACTAAGGAGCATTGGCCGAAACAACCTTTCAAATCAAGCAGCAGCTAGCATCCCTCTTGGTGCTGGGAACATGGTTTCTAACAATGGAACCCTTGGTTCAGTCCCTTCAGCCTCTGAAATAACTAAGAGGAACATGTTGGCAGCTGATGATAGACTTGGTGGAAGTAGTGGGATGGTGCAGCCTCTTGTATCCCCATTAAGTAATAGCAGATTGATTTTGCCTCAGGTTGGGAAGGCTAATGAAGCTGCCTCAGCTGACTCTAATGCCATTAATGAGGCTGCAGCTGTATCTAGTAGAGTTTTCTCCCCATCTGTGGTTCCTGGCATGCAATGGAGACCTGGAAGTCCATTCCAGAACCAAAGTGATGCGGTAAATTGTCTTAAATTTTAGTATGATATATGGTGGTCATATGTTTTTTTTGGGCAAGCTTTTGTGTTTTTTCAAAGTAGGAGAGATTCATTTATGCCAGAAGTATGTGCAATTAGAATGTGTTATAATATTGATTGCTGAGTACCAATAGACATGTAGTTGAGTCAGATTCAAAGTTAAAATCTGAATCTGTACATCTGAACGAATATTTTAAGGTTATCGCATGCTAAGTACACTGCTAGGCCTAGAAACTTTTACTCAGTATAGGTACATTCTTTTCTTGCTGCTGTTGACTGGTTGAATGGAAGGGTTGTTCTATGTAGCGTGTTATTGTATATGTTGAATATTTACCTCTTACAGTGCTGGTTCAATTTGATATTCATGTGCAGATTCGTCAAAGAACTGAAATAGCTCCAGATCAAAGGGAAAAGTTTTTGCAGAAGTATCAGCAAGTGCAGCAGCAGGGGCACAGCACCCTGCTTACTATGCCTTCTCTTGGAGGAAATCCTAAGCAGTTTTCTGCCCAGCAGCAAAATCCACTTTTGCAACAGGTATTTCTCCTGTTTTGGGCTTTTCTTTGCTTGTTCCAAAGATGTCGTGTCTAGTTTTTCTATTCCAACAATGGCATCTTTATAATTCTAATTTTAAAAATAACTACCTACATCTACGGAATCTACGGTTGAGTTGTCTTCGTTTGACCTCAAGGTCATGGGTTCAAACCGTGGAACCAATCACCGATGCAATTAAGTTAGGCTGTTTACATTACATCCTTTGGGTATGACCTTTCTCCAGACCTTGCATTAACACGGGATTGTTGTGCACTGGGCTGCCTCATATATATATATAAATGGTCTCTTCTAATAATTTTTTTATGTTCTCTGTAGTCTTTTCTCCAGACCTTGCATTAACACGGGATTGTTGTGCATTGGGCTGCCTCGTATATATATATATATATGGTCTCTTCTAATAATTTTTTTATGTTCTCTGTAGTCTTTTCTACTGGATTAATTGTAGCCCTACATTGTTGGATGCGGGGTTGGTTTTGATTTTTGTTTTATTTTGTTTTCCCTCCTCCCTCCTGTTTGAGAAATGATGGGAAAAATTGCATAAAAGTAGGAAGATTGGTAGCTTTACTTTGTTTAAATGTACAACTAGATAGTTTGTCTCATGCCTAATTTCATTTATTTAAAAATGCTTTAAAGAATTCTGTACATGTATATCCTGTTTTAGCTCCATTCCGTATACAATCGTATATATTTATAGTTTTACATTTTAGTTAAATGATAATCCACAGTTCCTTCTATGACCTGACTTTATATATGATAAAAATATATTCTGCATGACATGCTACAATATTTGCAGTTTAACTCCCAAGGTTCCTCTGTTTCTTCTCAATCTGCTATTGGCCTTGGAGTCCAGTCACCAGGTCTTAGTGGTATTTCAACTACTACACTACAGCAGCCACCGAACTCGGTCCATTCCCCATCTGGTCAACAGTCATTGATGTCAGGTGTTTCCAAAGATGCAGGTGTTTGTGTTACTTTTATATAATATATAATACTATACTATATTATGCTTTGATGTATAAGTTTTATTCCCTTTTTAGTCAGACTACTTTCCTCCATTTTTGTTCTCTTGTTTCAATACTAAGAAAACTTGTGGACAAAACCCTTAATAACTTATATTTAAATGACATGGTTTACAATAAGCCTGGAAGTCATTTGATTCAAGTAGTTGATCTCTGAAAAAAGACTTTGTTCTTGAAATGCAGCCAATACCACGACGTGTTCTAGTTCCTACCTGATCATTGAGATCAAGTGGAAATTACGTCTTCGTATTAGGCTGTGAATGAATTTGCAAATTACGATACTGTTAACTGAATTAATATCAACTTCAACATGTGGACATATTTGTTTCAAGAGATCAAAACCTATTTAACATATCCAAAACAAAATACCAAGATTGGTTTATGATGAAAGTTGAGGAACATATCCTAATTCCTAGATTTTTTATTATGCAGATGTTGGCAATTCTAAAATTGAAGATCCACAACATCAGAATTTTCCTGATGATTCAGCTGTTGAATCTACTGGTAGTACTGGGGTTGGCAAGAGTCTCATAAGTGATGATGATTTGAAATCAACATTTGCTGCAGATTCTCCAGTATGCTGGCTAACATCTTAATCTTTTATATTCTTAAGATATATCATCCTTTTGCATTACATATGAAAGCACATAAAGTTTTGTACTTCTCTGTGCTTTTAAGACAAAATGTAGTCCAATAGTTGCTAAGTAAGGTAATCATGAAAGTGGGTTAATGTGCATAATGGGATGTCTGGTTGTGGAGACAGATGAGAGTAGAGATTTGGTGCAATTTGATTAGAGAGGATATTGTAAGGGAGGGGAGCTGAAAAAGTTAAGCTGAATTTTGGCTTCGGCTTGGGAGAGTTGAGCTGCTATAGAGCTGAATATACCCTTACTGTTTCCCCTTGGAACTAGATTCAGGAGAATAATGCACAAGGAATGGGCTAAACTAAAACCCATTAACTTACAATCATGATTAATGTTTACCTAAGGCGGCAGTGAATTTTAAATTTATATATATTTGAAGGATATGGAGTTTTTTCTGGATAGCCTCTGATTTGAAAACCAGTTGTATGGCCTAGTTAAGCTGGGCGAGAGCTATATGCTTACTTGTACTCTTCTGACTTGCAGATAGAAAAAGAGTCATTTGGATTGATTTCTGTGCACATGATGTGAAAGGATATTTTGTGTGTGTGTGTGTGTAGTGAACTTAAGGATGACCTAAGCCAGCTATTTTTGTTTATGCTACAGGCAGGGGTATCCATCTCCCTTGCAGAAGCTGGTCAAACATCCAGAGATATTGATTTGTCTCCTGGCCAACCTTTACAACCCAATCAACCTACTGGTAACCTTGGTGTCATTGGGAGAAGAAATGGCACGGATCTTGGAGCCATTGGTGATAGTTTCACTGCATCAAGTTCAAGTATTAATCCAAGTGGAGTGCGTGATCAATTATACAATTTACAAATGCTTGAGGCAGCACACTACAAACTTCCTCTACCCAGAGACTCAGAACGTCCTAGAGCTTATACTCCTGTATGCATTGCCAATCATATTCATCTTCCTGTTCACTGCATAATCTATCATATGGCCATATAATGAGCTCTTGTTTTCCTATTTTCTTGTGGTTCTGCAGAGGCACCCAACGATAACACCTTCTAGTTATCCTCAGACACAGGCTCCTATTGTTAATAATCCTGCTTTTTGGGAGAGAGTAGGTCTTGAACCATTTGGCACTGATACATTGTTCTATGCATTTTATTATCAACAGGTACTTTAACATTCCGAGTTATTAATGTTATTCTATGAGTCAATCATGTGGGGCTTATATCTGTTATTTTATGCAGAACACTTACCAGCAGTATTTGGCTGCAAAGGAACTAAAGAAACAGTCCTGGAGATACCACAAAAAGTATAACACATGGTTTCAGCGTCATGAAGAGCCCAAAGTTGCTACAGATGAATATGAGCAAGGAACATATGTGTACTTTGATTTCCATATTGCAAATGATGACCTTCAACATGGGTGGTATGTAGACTTAATTATTATACTATTTGCAATCACTTTGGGCATATATACGTACACTGTTTTGAAATTTAAAACATGATCATTGGATGGTAAAATAAAATGAGTATAGAATTTGTAGCAGCTTTTATTAGGTTTATATCACATTTGCAATGATTGCACTTTTTAGCTGCCTTTGTGGTTACCCTTACTTGAATGACGTTGATTGTGTTTTTCAGGTGTCAAAGAATCAAAACTGAGTTCACTTTTGAATATAATTATCTTGAAGACGAGCTTCTTGTATAGAGGATTCAGACCCAAGTGGTAATAATGTCTTGGTTATTATTTTTTTTCCTTAGGTTTTAGCAAATATAATTATGTTTGATTTATAAGCTTGTTATGTTTTCCAAGTATTAGTTTTCTTTCTCATATCCTCGTTCCTTATTCTGCCATATGTGTATGGCTGTTTATCCATGTAATCATTCTCATTTCGGCCCACTAAACTTATGTTCATGTTCTCCTTCTGCCGCCCAACACTTAGTTCTGGACAACATAGCTGGTCTAATGATAGTATGATGAATTTACGCTTAAGTTTTGAAGATATTTTTTGTGGCATATAAAACCCAAAGCACTCCACCATTTTTGACCAATCCGCTTGAATCATATGATTTATGCCCTCTTCTATTTCTCTATTGTTTTGAATAATGCATCCAAGACACTTAAACCACTTTACTTGTGGTATGATGTCCCCAATTTTCACTTTACTAGTGTTTCTCCTCCTTATGCTGAATTTATACTTCCATATACTCTGACTTAGCATGACTTGTGAGCAAATCATATACTTTCGGAGCCTATCTCCAAAAATCTAGGTTGTCATTTAAAACTTCTTGCGATTCTCCAATAAGGACGATGTCATTTGCAAAAAGCATTTAACATGGTATGGGTTCTTGGTTATGCTCAGTGAGTACCTTCAAAACCAGTGTGAAAAGGTATGAGCTTAGAGATGACTATTGATGTAATCCTACACCAATGGGAAATTCCTATGTTACACCATCTTGGGTTCAAACTCTAGTTGTAACCTCCTCATCCATGTTCTTAATTTCACGAATATGTGTAATCCTTACTCCTTTCTTCTCCAAAACCTTCGATAGGACCTCTCTTGGTACCCTATCATTTTCTAAGTTAATAAACACAATTTGTCGATCCTTTTTGTTATTCTGGGTCACTTCCATCATTCTCCTTAACAAGAATATGTCCTCCATGGTAGTTCTACCCGGCATAAAATCAATATAGTATTCCAAAACTCGAGTCTCTTGTCTCAACCTCCATTTTATCACCTTTTCCCAGAATTTCAAGGTATGGTTCATAAGCTTGATCCCTTTGTGGTTTCCACAATTTTCTATATCTTATTGTTGTAGATAGGGAGATACTCTTCCTCCAGTTGTTTAGCATCTTCTTAGACCTTAAAATCTCATTAAAAAATTTGGAAAAAATATAACAATATATTACTACATTTATTTGGAATTAATATGATTTGATGCTAGATTGAACTATAGTTTAATTCATTTCGCTCTGGTTTATTTTTAAAATCACTGTTAAACAATAGTATAGCCTAAAAAGACAAAGTAGAAAGATTGAGGAATAAGGTTGAAGGGAGGAAAAAAAACCCTTGCTTCGGTTTGGTGGTTGGGGGATCCCATCATTTTTCTGTAGTGAAACAAGGGTGAGAGTGCCACTTTGGAAATATATCTAGAAACTTCATTGTAGTGGACGGCTGGGCGAATGAAGTTTAACATGCTAAGTTGAAGCAATCGGCATTTTCCATTTCTTTCTTTCTTTCTTTCTTTCTTATTTAGTTTTTTGCTCAACTCTGCCTGTGGTCTATACTACACACACAGAATACTGGGAGAGACTTGATGAACTAGTTGTTTTGCCTGGATTTGAAGAAAGGACAATGAATTGCCGAGTTAGATAGCTCATATTTGGCTTCCGAGCTACCTGGTTAAGTTGCACATGTCATGCTTCTTATATTGGTACTCTGCTTTACAAGAGTTGTTTTGTGTATTTCTTACCATATCCGGCCCTTGTCATTGCAGGTTTATTGCCAAATGGGTCTGGAGTCATGGAATCATTGGTAATGCAATTCACAGGCTACCTTGTATAGGCAAGGCAATGACAATATTTTGCTCTTTGCGGCTAGTTGAACTAGCTTGAACTAGCTTGTCTATTTTCATTTAGGAGAGTTCTTTAGAGCATGGAAACTATGTACATTTACCCTTTTAAACCTATTCCTATGTGGAGCTCTGGGGTCCCCATTCAGTGCCTAGGAATGATGTGCATGTGTAGTTTTTTCTTATGATCATAGTTGCTCATTGATTTGATGTCATATGCCTATATTTACTTGATAAATGTTTTTGAAGTATATTTTGAACTGATTTAGTCACGTTAGCTCAGAGACTACTGCACAAAAAATCATGTTATATTATATGCATAATAACTTTTAAAACTCCATGTGATACTAGCGAAATTTTCATACTTTTTTCCCAGATTCATATCCGGTCTTGTGCTTTGAAAACATCATGAATGTAATTGGTTTATTACTTTATTACTGCTACTGCGAAATTGATGTGCTTTTACTTATTGCATCAATGAACCGTTGAAATCACTGGATTGTTTTTCTGGTTAAGAGTGTATAGATAATGTACATAATTTCATGATCGAAGAATGTTCAACCAAGGGATCGATTGCACCAACTACTTTGTAAGACATTTTCCTGAGTATACAAGCAATACAATAAAACAGACTATACTAAACTTTCTAGGTACTAATGATTTCCAGTGTCGTTAATTTCTCGAAATTTACATGTACAATGTGAACAGGCGTCAGCTTTTCAAAATAGATACATAGAGTAATATATCAAATTAGTCTTTAAAAGAATTTTTAATTTTTAGTTGGATAATTTAATCTTCAATAAATTTTAACAATGAAATCAATTTTTATCTTTTGTTTTGTTCATAGCTATCAGATTCGGTCTGACCTATTGAAAATTCAGTCACTCGGTCATCAACCTGGTTAAGCAATTAACTCGGTCAAATTTAGTCAAATATGATAAAATTCGGTCAAACTCGTTCAAAACCAGTTTAAATCGATCCAATCAAACCTGCTAAAAAATATTATTTTCTATACATAATTTTTTTATTAAATGTTTTACATTAATAAAATTAAATTATATTCACAAATTTAAAGAAAAAATATTTTATTAACTACAATATATTTTTTATTTTTTATGATTTTTATTTTTATTTTTTTCTATAAATATTTAAAGAGTAAAATATATATAAATTTATAAATATTTGAAGAGTATAATAAATATAAACTAATTAATGAGTTATTAAAATTTAGAAATAATAATTAATTGAATACAAAATAAAATTAAAGAAAAAAGATATTTATCATAGAAATTAAAAAATATATAATTATTTAATTATTTAATTATGACTGGATCAACTAGTTTAACCTGTGTGATCCATTGGTTGAATCAGTAATCTAGTAATTTAGTAGGTTGATTGGTTCAATTACCGATTGGTTCTAATAACTATGATTTTGTTAGATATCTTAATCTCCATATCAATTTTTAATAAAAATATTAGATAAATTAATTTTTGTCATTATTTAATAAAGACATCCGTTTTTTAAAATTTCACATCAATCCTTTCATATAGATGAATAATCTAATGTGATGATTAATTTTTTAAATAAATTTATTAAAAAATATTCATGAGCTATTAAGAATGGACAGAAAAGTATTGTATAGAATTTGAATTGCTCACCGTATAATTTGAATCAGAGTGATTCAAACTTCCTTATGCGCAATTCGAATAATGTAATATCTCACTATATAATTTAAATAATTTTATTAAGAAATTATCATGAATATTTTTTAATAATTTTATTTAAAAATATTTATGAGTTATTAAAAATGGACAAAAGAGTATTGTATGGAATTCGAATTGATAACTCAATAATATTTTAAAAAAGTCTCGTAATTAAATATTTTATTAGCTTTTTTTTAATGTATGAAATNAAATTAATAATTTTTTTAATAAATTATTAATTTTTTAACAGCATCATTCGAATTATACCATGAATAATTCGAATCAGTCAAATTCGAATTACTTGGGAACGCTTGCGTGGGTGTAATTCGAATCACCCTTATTCGAATGACTGTGTAATTCGAATTCGGTTGATTCGAATTAGTGGATGTGTGTAATTCGAATCAGTCATAGAGATGAAGTTCGAATTAGGTTGATTCGAACTATATAAAAATGTTTCTTAGTTGATTCATGAACTAGTTTTTGATTTGGCTGATTTGTGTAAATATTTTCTACCCTTAGCTTATATAAGTGATTTGCCCTTTTATATATATTAAAATAGAAAATATTGCTTTTTATGAATATATATAATATTTTATATATTAAATTATGAATATATTTAATAAAATTAAATGAAATAAATATATATTATAGATAATATATATAATAATAATTAAAATTAGGAAAAATAAAAAAAATCAAATACAACTTCCAAAATCCTTATTTTATTTGAACTTATCTAGTTCAAAATCCTTCCAGTCTGAAAAAAAAAAACGGATCCTTGGATGTCGAAAATTCGGCCCACGTGGCTATAAAAAAGAGGTTCCATAGACGGACAACAATTGAACTCCGGAATTTGATATACAGCTGTCCTGTGGCAACGAAATCAGACAGAATGGAATTTAGGAGATATTTTATACTAATGGTACTAAAAAAGTTCATGTGCCCTACAACACAGCAGGTTATTTCGCCATGGCATATTTACCCTGTCTTGGATGTTTCTGATCCCAAAAGATTCAACTGGCCGTTGCAAGCTCTAAAATGGTTGGACGTGGCAGTTGAGAAGTATAAGCTCAAAGGGAACAAAACATGCAAAGGCTGTATGTTCGTCATGCTGGTAAGATGCATTCAATGACTATTAGTAAAATGAGCATGTCATTTATGTTGTAGAGCATAGCTTATCCCCTTTTTCTGTCTAGATACTATATTTTCAGTGGTTGAAACACGGTCAGCTTGATAACTATCATGAGCCGGAGCCATGGTTTGCTATATAGACCGCAGAAGATCTAGAAAACAAGGCGAAATATATCATTTTTGAGGTACTCATTATATTTGACTGTCTCTATACGTTCAAGTATAAAAATCTCCGCCGTCCATTATAAATGATTCCCGTGTTTAACTCGCTTTGCCATATGTATCTTATGAATGGTGTTTACGCCGTCATAAGATAACTTTATAAAAGATTACAATTTAAAAATGTAAAATTTTAAAATGCAAATGACAAAATAACTTTATAATAATTTAATTATTTTTATTATTTATGTAAAGAGAATATTGTTTATTAAAGTTTAAAAAATAATTTTAAAATTAGTACTATAAAAAATATTTTAAATTTAATATTATGAAGAAACCAAATTTATATAAGGACTAATTTGATTAATTTTTAAAATTTTAGAGATAAAAATGATTTACGTTTGGACTTTCAGGGACTATTTTGATTATAAATAACTTTTTTACATGTCAATTGACACGTGACATATTAGGTGTCACTGACTTGACACATCAACCAATCATTTTGGGACACGTGGCAATAACATACTACGTCATCATGCCATGTGACACTTAACGTGACACGTTATTATCTAAGTTACGAAAGGACCAATTTGACTTACGTTTCATCTTAATGACTAATATGACTAAAAAAATTATTTGAAAACTAATTTAAAGAATGGATAATTTTTCAAAGAAGAATTTGACTATTAACAAAAAAAAAAACAAGCGAAAGATGAATTTTCACTTTCCACTTTTCTATTAAAAATGCAAAATTCGTATTATATGTTATTTTTTAAAATTTATATAACTATAATTTATTTGCGGTACTAGCTATATATCCGACTACTGAATTATTATTAATGTAAAATATATGTTAAAATTTAAATATTTATTAAACATAAATTAAAGAATTTATGTGTTTATATACAAATATATAATGATTAATTTGGTAGTTAATTTTTAGTGTGTATATAATATTTTCTTATGCTAGCTAGGTGTATAACTAAAATCAGTTATCGGTGTAAAACGAAATAAAAAATATTATGTGCACACCAAAATTAACTATTATATATTTGTATATTAATACAATTGTAATTTAATTTATTTTTAATATTTATTTTTTATTTTAATGTGTATTTTATACTAATAACTAATTTTAGTGGTTAATTTTGATATACACCTAAACTTGTACACGTAGTATTATTCTATAAAATATAAAATATTTTTTGGATAAATCGTAATATATATTATTAAAATATCAATTAATTTCTAATTATTGTTAATGTCTCATTTTAATTATATAAATTATTTAAATAATTTTTTATTTTAATAAATAATAATTTATATTATTTCTAAACTCATTTCAAAAATATATGTTAAGAATAAAGTTGGACACGTTAATACGTGATGGTATTTAGATATATTCAAATGTGTCTGAAAAAATTATTTTACTTTTTATTAAGATACAGTTGGACGCATAAGATACGCGCATCAACACAAATATCGTATCGAAAATATGTGTGCTACACAGACACGCTTCATAGATAATAACTAATTTGGTGAACGTGAATGTAACGAATAAAAAATAGGCCAAAATCTAATTAAGATAGTTTTACTAGTAATTAATTTAGGATAAATAAATATAATAAAAATATAATTGACAATAAATCATTTTAGTGATTAATTCTTTTTTTTTTTCCTTAAGTCTTAATTGAAATTTTCTTTACTCTCTTCTCTTTGTTGACCTTTAACTAAAAATTTTCTTATTCTCTACTCTCTCTTCTCTCTTCTTTGTGCTTTTATTGAACACCATGCTAAATTATCATAATAATTCACCAAAATCAATTTGAAATCAGATTCAAACTAACTTAAAACACTTGAATCCAAATTACTATGGTGATTCACCAAACGAAGGAGCACAAGACGACTACAGTGGCGATACACAAGCGACATCGACGAAGCTGCAGATATGAGTAGAGGTAGCGGCGCCAAGGACAGCGCCTCCACAGAGGGGAAGCGGAGCAAATGAGATGAAACGGCTTCTGTTTACCTTGATGGTGCAACAACGGGAAAAGGCGGAGATCTCTGATCTCGTGAGTTCTATCGCAGACTTTTAATCGCGGCTAGGCCACCATCACTCATGGTGGTGTCGTTTCCCTGAGATCGTGATGTAGCGGCGACCGACCTTGAGTTCTCCAGCTATAGTGACATTGATGGCGGTACATGCGGTTGTGGTTTGTTCCACGGTGCATGGCGAGTGAGAAAGAAGCAATGAAAAAGGGCGAGGTGGTGACTAAAATGGAAGAAGTACTGGCAACGTCGGTAACCACAACCCCTACTCCAACGGTGGCGTGTTTGAGCAACGAAGAAGTGGCTTGTTGTGATAAGGGAGTGTTTTGGAAAGAGGTTGAGGGCGAAGCCACGTTAGGGTTATGTTTTGAAATTTTGGTCTAACCATATTCATTTTGGGTAATGTGCATGTTTTACAAGATTTTGGTAATAAAAACTTACTTTAAGTGGATTCATGGAATTTAGTTTAAACAATGGGATTTAGGTGGTAATTTTATTTCAACTTTGCTAAATAACCAAGTAAGATACCAGCATTTTTAAATTTTAAAAAATGTGTGTTGTCGCGTTCTACTCCCTAAAAAAACATCCTAAAACTTAGAAAGGAAAGTAAAAAATATCAGTAACTCACATAAAAAATCATCCATTTATTCACAAAGAAACATCAATTTATTCAAAAAGAAACATTAAAAAAATAATTAAATAAAAAATAAAAAAAAACAGGAACGTACTGCAAAAGGGCATTGCAGTAGTTGGTGGCGCTGCATTCGCGAGAGAGAAGGAGCTGTGGTGGTCGAAGACGGTGTGAATCGTGAGGGATAGGGAAATGAGTGGTCCTAGGCGCGACGAATCACAAAGGAGAGCGCTATGATGGTCTTGAGCACGACAAATCATGAGGGGAGAGCGTGTTGCAGCAATGAGCGGCACTATGAAGAACAAAGGAGGGCACTGCGATGGTCCTGGGTGCGGCAAATCGCAAGGGAGGACACTGCGGTGGTTGTCAATGCTATGAATAACGATGGAAGACGTTGTGGTGGGAGAGGAAGACAACAAAATGAGCAGCGTGAGTAGGAGTGGGAGAGAAAGAAGGGGTATGCGGTTGTTTTTTTCAATTTTCGGGTTAGATTTAAGGGTTTTTTTGTGTTATTGGGTCTTTTTGTTACGGCCCACATTGTAGTTGCCTGATATCTTAGATTTTTTTCCTTTTTATTTTGGACAGTAAACTGAAAATAAGATAGAACATATTATTTTAGAATGACTTAACACAACGTTGAGGACAAGGTTGTCATTAAGAAAAATACAATGTAATCAATAAAAATAGGTCAAGGTCCAATTAGAATAGTTTTACAAATAATTGAGAGTTAAGCCCCACTTTAGTTCTTGAGATTCGTGAGTTGCACTGATTTAGTCACTGATATCTCAATTACTCTAATTTAGTCCCCCATATTCCAAAAAGTGCACCACATTGGTTCTTCATTCATTTTCCGTCAATGGAGCAGTAATACAGTGAGTGACATGGCTTACTCCTCTCCTTCGCCACCACCGCCACCTCCTCTTCTTCTCTGCAAATTTTTGCCACTCTTTTCACTCCCACTTCATCTTTTGCACCCACTCCTCTCAAACTCAAACATTCACAGCACCATCACCATTCATAACCATAACAACAGCACGAGCAACAATAACGCATTCAAACCATAGCAACTTTTTCTCTTTCTTCTTCCGTCACCTTTCCTTCCTCATCTCCCACCCATGGTCCGAGAGGTCTTGCTTCCTCTGCCACCTTATCTCTACTATGTACTTCCACTGCTTGCCCGATAATCTCAAAAACTTTGCGCTGCCCTGAGTTGATACTCCAATTCAATGCTGAGGTTGCCAGCTACTTTGTCTTCACCATCGATAGGTCTTGTGGTTCTTGTTTTCTTCCATTCCCAATTCAATTATTTTCTTTCGATCGTGTTGAATTGAATTAAACAATTATATGCTTAACAACTTATTCAGCAGTTTCAAAAATAGATGCACATGCATGAAGACAATTCAAATCAGGATCTTAAAAGGGAAAAAATAAGTTTTCTGGTTTAGCTTATAAAGGGGAAAAATGATTGAATTGGTGTAATTATATTAGCCGTTAGCAAGGAGTAAGCCACGTCACTCACGGTGTTACTGTTCCGATGATGAAAAATGGGCATCGGACTAACGTGGTGCATATTTTTTAATTTGGAAAACTAAATTAGAGTAACTAAAATTTTGGAGACTAAATCGGTGCAACTTGCGAATCTTAAGGACCAAAGTGAGGTTTAACTCAATAATTGATTTACTATAAATAGATATAGTAAGAATGTAATGGGCAACAAATAATTTTAGTTATTGATGCTATTTTTTATTATTTTAATGGAGATTTTTTCTACTCTCTTTTTTTTATTGATCCTCAGTCAAAAAATTTTTTTATTATTATCTCTGTATCTCTTAAATTCTTTTTACAGTAAATTTTTTTATTTTTAAATTAATTTAGTGAGAGCTCAAATCCCATTAGCAGACATCAAAAATCAAAATAATTTTGTAACTAAATGCTCGTCACATCTGTTTCGCTTGAAAAAAAAACTCGTCCTAAAATTTATTGTAAGTATCGAAATTACTTGTGAAATATATGAAGTACTTGATATAAAGTAGAACAAATAGGGTGAATATTTATAGAAATGAAATACAAATATAAAAGAGGAGTTAAATAATTAAGAAAGAAAACTAAAGATAAAAGGAAATAAAAAGAATTAAAAAAATCAGATAATAAAATAAACTGACCAAAGAAAAAATAAATAAATTTATATTGACTTCACATACTCAGATGCACGTATATTTTATAATTTTTTGTTTACGTTAGTATGATTGAGAATTTGTAAAATTATAGTGTAATTTTAAAGTATTCAAATTAAAGTTTTTAATTTTTCTAAATTTCTTCTATTTATAGGTAAAGACACTAGATTGTCGAATATTTTCTCTTTCCCACGATTTAGCGTCTCTTTTTCTTAGAATCCCATAATTCAGGATCTTGCTTTGATTATGAAGGATCTTTTTCTTCAAAATTGAAATTCCCACGTCTTCTCCCTTATCTTGGTCATCAAATTTTTACCTCCACATTTTTTATTTACCATGTGTCATCAAATAATTATCCCACGCATTATTAACAAAATTCGACGGAGACGGTCTCAACTCATCATGTACGATGTATTCGACATTTTGCTTGTCGAATTGCACAATTTGTGGAAATTTTGTACTAACATTTATATAGCTGTTGATATTCTTGAAAACTCAAAAGGAAAAAAATACGGTGCAATGGAAGTGTTGAAAAGAAGTTGTCGTGGTACTCATTGTAGACGCATATATAAGGCACGGTGACAACCTTCGTTTTCCCTTTAGGTTTCCTACCTCGACCACTCCAAAGCACGAGAAAGAAAACAAGAATAAATTCTTGGACGGCCTCTCTTTCCATAACGCTGCACAACAAAATTCACAAATCACACCCTCGTTTTATCCAATGCAATGCTCATTATTATAATACAACTTCATAAACCAATGCTCCCTCACACCTTAAATTTCATATTCTTCATCCTATCTTCCTTGCTTCTTTCACCGCTTTTTCCTCTCAACTTATATTATTTCCTTATTACAGATATATACGTGTTCTATTATCCAATCAACTCTCTTACTACATTTTCTTTCTCTTCTATGTTCTCTGCAATTCTAACTTAACTATTTCATTTTTAATATACGTATTTGGAAAATCATGGTGGGTGAGATTGATACTAAACCGATTGAACCGGTCCAGAATGCGATATCCTTGTTTGGAGATAATAAAGCTGATCCCAATAAATCTCAATCTGCAAGGATTCATAAGGTAAGCATCGCACTCTCTCCCACAACAACTAACCTCGTTAATTTATATAAAAACTATGTTTGAAAAATAATATAAAAAATCAGTTCAAATAATTCAACATTATTTTATTTTGCATTTCTTCATTAATGTTTATCTTATTTTATATTTTCTTTGTTATCCTTAGAATAATTGAATAATATAATCTTAGTTATAGGCATGTTGCCATATATATCATGGTTCATTTTCGTTTCCTCGGTTCCTGTATATCACACACTTAGCATTATGAGTTATGACCTTCCTTTATTCGTATCTCTCATGCATATTTGATCCTCTTGTGATCAAAATTTTGAATATTGTTTTTTAGAAAAAAATAAAAGTTTTATAAGAATAATGTTGTTTGTATTTATTTTTAGAGTATATATTCAAATAGTAAATTAAAAAATTTTAATATAATAAAATATTTTAAAAATTACATAAAATAAAATTTTAAATTACACAAATATAACATTTAAATTTTTTACATTACAATCCTCTTCCATATTTATATAAATGATGTATATTATGGTTTTAAAACATAGCCGGCTACAAGTGGAGTGGCAACTATATATTTATGGAAGAAGACAAAGTGACCATAAAACCCCATAGACTTTACTTAGATTTAGCATAATTTTTTTTTAGGGCGGTGACAATTAGATCTTGAAAAATTTTGATACCAAATTAGTTTTCTAAAAAAAAGTATTAATTAAGACTTTTATAATAACAAATAATAGATATGTATGTTTTTCTGTCCATGGATAATGTAAAATGAAATGGAATTATTTATTCGTTGGTGTATTTCGTTATTTATAGTGCTTCGTTGTTGCTATATAAGCATAAAAATAATGTAATTTTATACAATGAATCATTTGTTTTTTTTAAGTTTTTCGTATAATATTTATTAACTATTTTTTATTTATTACAAATTCTACCAAAATATATATTGTTTCACTCAAAAAATTATTATTTACAAAATGATATTTCATAAATAGATACGTCATAATAATTAACAATACATATAAATATTATTGTTAAATTTAATTAATAAAAAGATATAATATGATCATGCCAACGAATTATAGTTCAAATACATAATTTTTCTATACTCATCTAAGAGGTCGTGCGAACTTGAATCTTCCTACGATGATAAAAAATATACATATATATAACATGACCATAATTAGTTCAAAGTCAAAATTTTAATGACTTAATTGTCACCCTACTCTTATTTTCTTTACATGTTTGTGATCAGCGAACTTGTGAAAAAGAGATTGAAGACTTGAGAAAAGAATTGGCCAACTTGAAGGTTCAATTGGAAGCAAAACATGCTGCACACATGCAAGCGCTTCTCAAGCTTGAACACAACCAAAAGAAGATTCATGAACTTTCCACACTCTTGAAGAAATGCGATCTCGAAAGAAAAAAGAACATGAATGATGATCCTACTACCAAACATGAGACTGAGACTGAATCATCCAAGATGAAGGAGCTGGCAGAGCTCAGCTCGTTGGAAGCCGCGAAACTTCGCGACCAGCTTTCGCATGTTTTATCGGAGTTGAAGGCCACACAAAGAGAGCTTCTTAACAAAGAAACAGAACTTGTTGCCGTTAGAGACTTCAAATTGAAAGCGATTGCGGACGCGGAAGAGATGAGAAACGCATTGGAGATCGAGAAGGAACAGAAAGAAGAGATAATGAAACAAGTGAAGGAACTTAGCCAAGTGATTCATCGTTCGAAACTTGATGATGCAATTGAAGCAGAGAGAGAGAATTTTGCTGCAGTGTTGTCTGAGAAGGACGAAAGAATTGCGTTAGCAGAACAAGAATTGGAAGATATGAGAAATCAAATAGAACTAGACCAGAGAAAGATCATGGATCAATCGACACAAATCGGAATAATGGAGATATATATGAATCAGTTAAAAGAAGAGGCTATTAGTGCAAAGGAAGAAATAAACGGTTTGAATAACGCAATAGAATCGGTAAGCGGCGAATTACAGAAGGCGAAAATTGAACTGAACATGTATAAGGAGAGAGACATCGAATCGCAGGTGGAGATCGCATTACTGAAATCGCAGTTTCAGGAGCACAGATTGGCTTACATTCACCAAGAACATGAAAATCAAGATTGGCAGGGCGAATTGAATATGATAACAAGGATCGAATCTGAAGAAGTGAGAATGAACATGGAGAACAAGAATGGTGAAATCGCAGTGGTGGCTGCGGGTGCAGAATTGCCGTGTGAGTTAGCATCAATGAAGAAAGAGCTGAGAATGGCGGCGGCGAAGATGGCGGAGCTGAGGGGGCGAGCAGAACAGGCTCTAAGCAGGGCAGAAGTTGCTGAGAAGGCGAAAGCAGCATTGGAAGATAAAATAGCGAGGCATAGGGAACACAGGCAGAGAAGAAAAGCTGCTTTAACCGCACTCAAAGAAGAATCAAACCCTAAACAGTTTAGTCCTTCTTCACCTGATTCAACACCTACCCTGCAACAGCCATTGGGTAAGGTTCTCAATTTGAAGTTGTAAAAGGTCACTTCACTCCTATTTTGAATGTAGTTAGTGTTTTGCTCTTACTCACTTATTACTTGTTTTTGGTCATTTTCAATTTCGTCTGTTTTGTATCTTATTAATTTATTATTATAAATAATTCCTCCTATTTTGATGAAATAATACGGTTGAACATGTGAATATGAAACGTGAAAAATTTTTAGCGTTTGCTAAAGTTTATTTATTTATTTTGAATAAAAAAATGAATTAAATTTAACCGAACATTAAAACTACTCAAAAATACTATTTTGATGGTAAAATTTGCTAATTATTTTTTATATGATGAATGAAGATGTGTAATATACCAACATGAGTTTAAATTGATATATTCTACAAGCATGATGCGTATAACACAAATCGTGAGAACTATTTTTTTTAAAAGATACAAATATTAAAAAATAAGGAAAATAACTTGAACAATCTCCCTATTGTTATCTTCGGCATTGCCATTAATAACAAAAAGGATCCGCACTACTCCATTTTATATAATTGCTCAATGATTTGTGGAACACTTCGTCTACACCGCCTTCTTTGTTATTAAAGATCCGCCCGTTCCTCTCAAGCCAAATGTTCCAAAAAACTGCAAAGAAGCATGAGTCGCTTGTTGCGCTCCTCTTCCCTGCTAATGACACATGTCCAACTCTCAAAATGTTTTTTCAGTGAACCCGAGACAGACCACGACCTCCCAAATTTAGTTAGTCATTCGCACCACACCTGCCAAGTAAACTCACAATCAAGAAACAAGTGGTGAATATGTTCAACGTCTTTTTTACACAAAACACATATGTTATCACCATGGCTAAAAATTCTCCGTCTATGCAATCTTTCTTTAGTATTTACTCTTTCTATCAAAGTAAACCAGATAAATAACTCTACTCGTGGTGGAACCAAACCTTTTCATATAGTTCTCGTGAAGTTATAGCTAGTGATGCCCACCGGGAGGGTTTCTGACTATAACACCTGCTCAAAAGAGTTAGTTGAAAAAATACCTTCCTTGTCAAATTTTCATACTCTATAGGAATTTTTTCTACAAAGAAATCAACTTTTCTGCCACTGTCCTCGACATCTTATACAGGTTCAAGTAGTATACCGGAAAGTTAT
Source organism: Arachis duranensis (assembly GCF_000817695.3). NCBI lineage: Eukaryota > Viridiplantae > Streptophyta > Magnoliopsida > Fabales > Fabaceae > Arachis > Arachis duranensis. The sequence goes on along the minus strand of NC_029772.3, from coordinate 104,078,003 downwards.
TCAACACAGATTTAACAAAAAAAAATCGTGATTTACAATTTTATAAATTATAATTTTTTTAAACTAAAAAATTGAAATCATGACTCAATTATCTTTTGTCCTATTTGAAATCGCGATTCACAATTTCTGATTTTTTTTGTCTTATTTGAAATCGTTACTCCCGATTTCTTCTTATCCTATATACTTTTCATATCACTATATTGCACTAAAATATCGTAATATTAATGAAAATTATCGATAATATCCCAATAGAAAAAAATTAACCACTAAAATTAATCATTATGTATTTGTGTATAAATATATGTGTATCTTAACTTACTTTTAATATGTATTGTGTATTTAAAAGTGTATTCTACACTGACGGCTAATTTTGGTTGCAATTATTTTACGTATCACTTGCTCATAGGTTTATTTTAAAAAATCTAAAATTTAAAAGTTTTATTTTATTTTCCCCCAAAGATATGCCTTTTATTTCATAAAAGAAAAACCAATGTCCACTCATTACACTAAAGAATTTAAATGTGGGGTAAAGATGTGTGTTTTTTCTGGAAACACACATTTTTTGTGTATATACAGGTGGGTGGATGTTGTAGAAGTATAGGCTCAACACGCAGGTAACATGCTAACTCAACATGCAGCTAACGTGTTGGACACTTGTCCAAATCGCAAGCAACACGTACGTTTTGTGATGACACGTGGCTAAATCTCCTCAATACGCATGATGCGTGATACCTATATGGCAGGCAACACGCAGGTTACGTGTTGCACATGTGGCAGACGTTTGTTGGATGGTTTAGCAACACGTAACATGCGAGCTGAGTCTTCTGTCTATAAAAATCAAAGCTGGTAACCATTTTGCTTCAGTGTGAGAGAAGTTTTTTCCTCCAGGGTCGGTACGATGGAGGGCACTGCAAATATAGTGGTTCACCACAATGGTGAGGTCATACGAAATACATATGAGGGGGTGAGCTTTGCGTGTGAGAATATATTTTTGTTTGTGGTTCCGTGCACTATAATGTTCGTAGAACTACAGTACGGGCTCTATCAAAGCATAGAGGCTAATATTTTAAATAGGCGACCAACATTCTCTACAGGAGTCTGGTTGTCATATTTGGCGGCCTGATATAGTTTGTGGTTATGCCAATCATCGACGAAACAAGTATTCAGCAGATGTTTTGTATTCACCAGCAAACTCAAGTGCAACACCCGAGGATTGAGTTATATCTTGAGTTTGAGCATATAGCAATGGATGAGGTTCAACATGGCACAGATGTGCAAGATGACAGATCTGAGGCGTACTTCAGAATGAACAATGATAATGATGAGGAGTTCGAAGCGACGTACGAAGCCGGTGATGAGGACGAGGACGACGATGGGGGAGGTGAGGCAGTGGCGAAAACTTTAGTAGTTTCAGCCGCAGTTAGTCAATCGATAGACATTCCACCTTTTATGCGTAGCTAGGATCTTGATGCCATGTATACACCGGAGTTTTCCAAATACACAAACATCGGTATGTGAACAGTGGGTAGTATGTTTAGTTGATTTTGTTTTAACGGATCAATGAGCGACAACTTTGTTTCTTATAGGTGTTGCCGATCCTAAGGATAGGGAGTTTAGAATCGGAATGGAATACGGTTTAAGAAAATTAGTCATTGCGGCAATTTGGAGTTACACTATCTCCAGAGGAGTCAATTACATTGTTTATGAATTCGAGTCACAGACGTTCTATGCAAAGTACAAGAATTGTGGACGTGGGTATGACTGGCTTATCCGAGCTAACTTGATACAGAAGAAAGCTTGTTGGAGATTCGGAGATACAACGGGAGTCACACGTGTTCCATGGGAACGATCTCACAGGATCACTCCAAGTTAGACTCAGACACGATTACCGAGGCTATGAAGCCATTGGTTGAATCCGACCCATCCATAAAGGTCAAATCTATAATTGCGGAAGTCCAGCAAAGATTCAACTACACAATTAGTTACCAGAAGGCTTGGTTGGCAAAGTAGAAGTCGATACCCAAGGTTTTCGATGGATGGGAAGAATTTTACCAAGCTTTGCCATTATGGTTCTTGGAAATGGTTCAGAAGATGTCTGGTTCACAAGTACAAATAGAAACATGATCCCTGTATAACGGGAGTCAAGAGGTGGATGATGTTAGGATACTTCATTGGGTATTTTGGAGTTTCAATCCATACATAAGAGCTTTTAAATATTGCAAGCCATTAGTTCAGGTTAATGGGATCCACCTATATGAAAAATATAAAGGTTGTCTTTTAGTTGTAGTTGCGTAAGATGGGAATTAAAACATTGTACCGATTGCTTTTGCCATTGTAGAGGGTGAGATTGCTGATGCGTGACACTTTTTTCTCAGTAATTTACGAATGCATGTTGTAAGAAGAGACGGCATGGGTATAATCTCTGATAGTCATGAGTCAATCTGGGCCGCCGTAAATCGTAGCGGATGTGATAAAAACCATCGAGAGCATGGTGGATGTTTTGTATTCGGCACATTGGTAGCAACATCTTAAGGGAATTCAATGTCTCGTATTTACAAAAGTTTGTGGTCAACATTGGATATTCAAGGACAGTGGAGGAGTATAACGTCAACTACAGGAGGTTGCAAGAACGAGACGAGGCATATGCTCGTTGGTACGACAACATCGAACGTCCCCAGTGGGTGTTGGCATTTGACAAGGGACATCGATGGGGTCACATGACGACAAACCTTGTCGATTGCATTAATTCGATGTTAAAGAATGCTCGAAATCTTCCTATCTTGGCGCTTGTCCGAGTAACAAATTATCGGTTGAACGAGTTGTTTACGCGGAAAGTACTGAGGCTTACCAGCGCAAGCGTGCTGGATTTACTTTCTCTGAATTTGCCACTCAGCGGATAGAGGCAAACATGCAGTGCGCAAAAAACATCATTGTGTATCGGTTTGATAGAAGAAACGAGGTGCTTGAGGTGCGCGAAATGCCTAGTGGGCCATTGGTATATCAACCGGCGCAAGCTGCTGTCGGGGAATGGGCGCAAGCCACAGCATACACTCCCATGCCCAAACAAACAACAAATCAAGTGAGCCACCCATCTTACAATCGTGTCGTGATGCACGACACAGTGATCTGTAAAGGTGCGCAAGACAAGCTGATCCCCAACTGTAATTGCCGATCTGATCAAAATTCTGGAGTAGTGGTAGATACTTCGCGTGGGCATATGCCGTTGACTTATCTATGAAGAGGGTGGTACCCAGTAGACAGAAAATTTGACACCTAACATAGCACTGAATAGACTCCCATGTGTCTAAAGGCTGTGTGTCTCTAATATGGCAAACCCATGAAAGCTTTGTGTAACCTTTGGAAGAACTGATCATGGCGAATTCGCTGCCGAATATCGCAAGGCTCTGGGTGACCAAGAAGTCATGACTGCTATCGGTCCAACCAATCACAACCTCTCTATCAATCGGTAGGCCGTATATGTGTAACACCTCCTCCAGTGTCACTGTAACCTCGCACACTAGCATTACAAATGTATTTATCTCTGGCTGCCACCTTTCCACAAGAGCAGATAGCATCGCAAAATTTCCTCTGATCACTCCAACTCTCGAGACCTGATAGAATTCGGAGGTTCGTAAGGCTTGGTCAACCGTCGAATGCCACGTCTCTGGCTGGTCAAGCTTACAGGATAGAAGCTTACTATTAACCTGGTAAAGTTCAACTACAAAATTAATTAATTTAATAAATAACAAAAAGAATAAATTAATAACAAAAAATAAAATAAATAATAATTGCAAAAATTCAAATTTATTATATCCACATTCGTCTTTTTTATTAATTTCATTAATAAAATTATTTTATTAAATTAAAACATAACATAAAGTAAAAATAACATTAATTAAATAAATAATAAAATAATAACAACATACTAAGAACACAAAATAGAAAAAAATAGCCTAACATTAATTTCGAAAATACCCTATTAATTCACTACAACTGCTAATAATAATATTAATTCAAATAATTACACTAATAATAATACAATTTAAATATAAAATTCTATATTATTTTCGATTAATCATATTATTTCTGATTAATATCATAATAGAACTGTTAATAATAATATTAATCAAAATAATTACACTAATAATAATACAATTTAATACAAAATTTTAAATTAGCAAAAATACTAAACTTACATAATTAGGTTGTCCCAAATAATTAACAACGTGATCTTTTGGAGACGTATAATCACGTACCATTTTTTTAATTAACACACTAGTTAATCTCACTCTCATAGAAAATATCACCCTCTTCCCTCTCAACAACTATCAAAACCCTCATTTCAAAACCTTCTCAACCCTCTCACCAAACCCTAGATGAATGAAAGAAAATCCAGCGGCGAATGAATACCCCCACCCCCTTTTAAAGCCTTCAACGAATCCTTTTCTTGGCCTTCCCGGAGCATGATGCCGCGTGCATGGAGACCACGCTGCCAAGTGGTCAACACGCAGGGTGTGTGTTGCCCAGGAAAGTGACACGTGGTTGCGACACTGGCTTGGATTCTCTGCTACTACAACACGCAGAGTGCGTGTTGCATGCATGCTCGAAACGTGGTGGTAAATCTCTACAAAAGGGATGTGAAAAACAAGCAAGGAATCTCTGCACCTTCAACACGCAGGGTGTGTGGTGCATGGAGGCTCAACAAGTGGCGAATCTCTTCGTATCTCTGCTTGGAATCTCTGCAAATGCTGAAGCAATTTTCTGAAAAGTTAACACGTTGAATGCGTGTTGAAACCGCATTTCTGACACTCCACACTTTTGCAAAGCACCTCAACCACCAATATTAAACAAAATCACCATCTCTTTTTCATATATAAAATAATTTCTGCACTTATTACATCAATCTGACCAAAACCACTAATAACAGTAAAAATAAAGAGAGGGATTCCCAAAAGTTGCTAAATAGATAATTACTTCATAAAAGAATCTAAGAAAAGGAAATAAAAAGAAAACAAAGAGTAAGAAGCTTATGGTTTACTAAGCTTGGTTGCGATGGAGATGAAATCTCTGAAACTCTTCTTCAAACTTCATAGCCCGGGACAGAACTTTCCCAGGCTCCCTGTGTTGCTGTTTGAAGACCCATGTGTTATGAGTTAACTAGATCTGCCAAATCAAGTATGAAGGATTACCATGTGTTCATAACACGCAGCGGAAGAAAAAGAAAGTAATCCTAAAGATCTATTTTTGTGCTTAAACTTTATTCCAATAATAAATATATAGTAGATAAGATCTAAATACCTTTAGATATTTTAGTAAAAATCACTTTCTCCTTCGATGGTACGAAGGCGCTATGCGTATCCACACCGAGACCAACCTTTGCTGTCAACTCCTTGACCAATGGACATCTGATCTAAATTGAGAAACCCCTTGCAACTCTTTGCATGCCATAAAATTCTTCTCCAAGAATTAGGCTCACGTACATTTATGTGTGTAGAGGCAAAGGAATAAAACTCTTGTTATTCTCTCGTGACTTTCATGTACTCTTGACGTACATATATATAGTATGAGATTTGTTACTGATTTTAAATTTGATTCTCAATTCAAATTTAAATCATATCTTGAAATTTCAAATCTGAATCATTCAAATTTTATGAATCATATCATAACTCAATTTGAAAATAGAATCAGTTAGGATCTCATCCAAATTCAGAAATAGAATAACTAATTATTCTCAAATTTCATTTAATATTCTCAATTATCATACTATTATTATATTCTTGTTGCTAGCAAAGAATATAATAATATTCCATTTGAATTAATATAATTATTTATTTGATCAAATCAAAATAATAATTAAATAATTCTATAGCAAAGGTTAGAACACTCGTTAGTGTGTGACCCCATATGTTCAATACTAAATGGGTAGTAAATTAGTCGTACTAAATTTACTAATCAAGGTTGGCGTCTAGCAACACTCCTCAACGACCCGATAGTATGAAGTAATATATTTTTACTAAGAATCTCAGAAGAACAAAGTATAATTCCTTCTATCTTTCCAGCTCTTGGTTAACCCTTAGAGTATGGTTTAATTCTCAAACTCTAACTTGTTACAATTATTATAATGAACTGTGAATGACCTAAGAAACTCATTTGTTCATTCATTCAATCTCATTGGCCAAGGTTTTATTCATCTCAGTTATTATAATTATAGAGCTCAAACTCTTTACCGAGAGTTGACGGATTCCTTATTGACTAACATTAATTCTACAAGTATTTAAATCATACCCAATATCCATTCAACTAGCACCCTAGGGTATTAGGTGTCCGGAATCAAAGTATAATAAATACGTTGTTAATTACTATGATAGTCGCAGGTCAAAGGAAACTCTATTATTATGTTCATCTTGAGAATATCCTATTGACAAATATACTGTAACTATAACCATTAGGAATTCTTAAATTGAGTCAGTTCAATGGTCATATCTCTATATGCACCATCTATATATATAATTTAATAAATGAGATCTATTAATCTTCATCCAATGAAGACCATTATATATATATTGGTCTTTTCGGATTATTAATGTCCTTTTTAATAATCCTATGACCAAGAACAATTTAGATTAAATTATAAAAGATTTATTTCTCAATATTATGATCACTATCATAATAATAAATCTCTAAATTTAATCTAGAACGTTATTATATTAACATTTTAATTTAATAACAATAACAAATTATTTAAAATATGATTGATTGGATTGTGGTCATACTCCTTATTCCCAACAATCTGAGCCATTCTTGTCTTGAAGTGTGGTTTGAATTTCTTCTCTTCCACTAATTGGAATCACCAGTCCCATGCTTTCACTCCCTGATATCTTGGAATCGCGTTCGTAAAGGGAGAATTGAACCAGATGCCACTAATTTCTGGGCATAGAATGACCGTGTAGACAGAAGTCTCTAGCATCGCCATACATTATGGGTAGAGATAACTGACTTGACGTATTCTCCCATGGAGTCTGGATTTGATTAATATTCCTTCATGCACCAGTTTTCATATGAAAATCATAATTTTTGGTTGAATTCTTAGGTTCAAAATATTTCTCTACAATTTTGCCATTCCATACCTTGGATGTAGGTTTTTCCGATGAAGATGAAAGAAATGGTATGCAATTACATTTCCTGAGATAACCGTATAAACTCCTTCTATGTTGTTGCATCAAAAATTGAATCTTCTTATCTTTTGATAGATACTTGTTCAATCTGTAAGATTATTTCTGGGTAAAAGACACTTTGGAGCAACTACTAAGTCCACTCCTATGTTTCTGTTATTAATTGACACATCTAGTTAGTGTTTCATCCCTACACTCATTAGTTGCTATTCTTAATGGTGGTTGTTCCCCAAATCAGGGATCCTCCTTGATTCTGACTAGACTTTGATTAGTGATATTCTATTTTACTCCATTCTCTAAAACTTTTCTTTCCTCTAAAAGGCTCTGCCAAGTCCAAGAGGGTCTAGTTCTAATTTCACATTAAAAAAGGAGGTGTACCTAAAGTATTTGTTTCTTAATACTTTGTAAAAAAAGAGAGTTAGGATTATTCATAAGACGCTACCCCTGTTTTGTGAGCATTGCCATGTTGAACGCCTTCAAATTCTTGAACTCTAAACCCCCAAACTCCTTCTCTTTAGTCATAGTATCCCAACTTATCCATTGCATTCTCCTTTCATTTTGTAAGGAAGCTTAAAGCATCCTAGGGTGTAAATTGGTATAACTGAACCAACTGATTTGATTAGAACTTCACGCCCGCTTACTGATAAAAAGGATTTCTTCGAGTGCGCCTACTTTTTAAACACCTTCTCCTTAATATAAGAAAAAGTAGCCTTCTTCGAACGATTAACTGTTGACAGGAGTCCCAGATATTTATCTTGCACTTTGACATTAGGAACTCTATGTAATCGACTAGTGTTGTTTTGATAGCTTAAGGCGTGTTTTGAAGAAATTCACTTGCTAACCACTTATTCTACCAAATAACTATAATGATAGTTGTTAGAATCAGACCAAACCAGTCGGTCATACTGAAAAATGGGTAAATCGATCACAAGGCCAGTCTTGTTAAGGAAGCTAATCGAAAAAGGAAAAGAATCTGTGAAAATTGGTTTGGACCGGCCAGTTTTGATAAAAACCGGTGAACCAACAGTTTTGAATAACCGTCCAGTTCGAAACCATTTTTTCTACTGCGGACCACGTCTTCATCTTGCCGGCTCCGGTGCGTCTCCATCACTGCATCGTCACATTAGTGGCTCTCCTGCGCTGCACCATTGCGTCCCCTACAATGTGTCATCGCGTCTCCTTGCTCCTGTGCGGCTCTTATCATTATCGTCGAGTCCTCGTCAGAGTCTGCTTTGCCATCTTCGAACAGGTTGGTTTTCTCTCTTCTCTGCATTCTTGAAACTCACTCTCACTTCTGTGCCTCACTCACTGTTCTCAATCGAACACAACGGCAGGCAATGGTGGTTCGTCCCTTTCCTGGCTCATTGTCACCCTTGGTTGCTCTACCTTGTCCAACCACAGCTAGTCTTAGTTTGACTCTGCTTGTGCTTCCTTTATCTTGGGCCCTCTGCTCATTCTTCCTCCTTGTTCCTCCCTTGTTATCTTCTTCCTTATTCTTGTAGTGTGGGTGAGTTCACTGAGTTATTTTTTACTTTTTCAGTTTTTATTTTATAAATTTTTTATACTAAACATTTTCAATTTTTCAGATTCATTTAATCATTCATTTGGAGTTTCAATATTGAATTCACATTTGTTTGTAAAATAGATTGATTTAATTTGTAATATGCTTTGATAAATTGTATTTGTATGTAAAACTAATTGATTTAATTTGTTATTCTCGTTGTTCTTTTTCTTTTCTTGAGGCTTGGCTACTAAAGTTTCGAGAGAGATAATAGAGCAAAAGCATAGTGTGGTTTTGTTTTGGTTTTTTATTCAGTTATTATGTGTTGTTTGTATATTGTTGATTAGTTTAATTTGGTCTTGTTTGTTATAGATGTAGTGCCATTTTATTAGGTGTTTGTTTATTATGATTGATGAGTATTTGATAAGGAAGCGTTGGATAGGAGCTCAGTGTGTAGGTTATACTGTTATAGTGTTATTGTTTGTCAAATATGAAGATTCTATGGACTATTTTATATTTTTTATTGGGAGACCGGTTCTACCAGTTCAACCTGTGACTCACCGATTGAACGAATAAACTAGTAAACCAATAACTTGACCGGTTTAATCACCAGTTCGGTTCTAACAAATATGATTGTAATATAGAGGATAGATTAGAGCAATTATTCTGGGTGGCTCTACAAAATAGTAGAGAGTAATCTGCAAAGAGCAAGTGATTAATAGTTGGACATCTACTGTTCAGCCGAATCCCCTAAAAAAGGTTATTCTGTTCTCCATTGTGGATCAGAAAGGATAGTCCTTCTACACATAAAAGAAAATGATATAGAAAGAGCAGGTCCCCCTGTCTAAGACTCCTAGTTGGTTTAAACAAATCGGTTGGTGTACAATCCACAAAAATAGAAGAAAATAAAGTAGACATGTCATAAACCCCATTTGTAGGGTTTATCTTGTATTGATTTTAGGGGATTTTATAACCTTTTACCCACATTTATTCAATAAAATAGCATGGTTTTGTATATTCTCCTTTAATTGTGCTCAAGAGTGAAAACATGCTTTTTAGATCTTAAAATAGCTAAATATAATTTACCTTGATTCCATTAGATGCCTTGATATGTTTGTTAAGTGATTTCAGATTTAGGAGGCAAAGATTGGATCAAGGGAATGAAGAAAAAGCATGTAAAGTTGGAGAACTCATGAAGAAATGATGGAACCAAAAAGCTGTCAAGCCTGACCTCTTTGCACTTAAACGACCATAACTTGAGCTACACAGGTGCAAATGATGCGGTTCCAGTTGGGTTGGAAAGCTAACATCCGGGGCTTCGAAACGATATAAGATTTGCCATAGTTGCATCGCACATAGGGGCGCGCACTCGCATGGTACGCGGACGCGCCGATGGTGGCACATGACCCACTTAATGCAACACGTGGCCAGCGATTTTAGAAGCCTTGTGGGCCCAATCTAACTCATTTCTGATGCTATTTAAGCCAAGGATTGAAGGGGAAATGAACATACTTTTCATACTTTTGATCATTAGTCATAGTTTAGTTTTAGAAGTAGTTAGAGTTAGAGAGAGAAGCTCTCTCTTCTCTCTAGAATTAGGATTAGGAATTAGGGTTAGATTAGGATCCCATAGTTCTAGGTTTAATTCAAGTCTCCTTCTACTTCTACCTTCAATTGATGATTGCTACACTTTGGTTCTTCTCTTTATCCCTATTCTCTTGTTGTAATTTCTCTTATTTTGTTCCTAGGTTTTGTAATTGAGATACTCTTGTTCTCTTTGTTTTCTTTCAATAATGCAATTTGAGGTAATTCATGATAATTGTGATTTCCTTAATTGTTGCTGTTAATTCGTTGTATTCAATTGTAGTTAGAATTCATACTTGTTGTGATTTACTATACTTTTCTTTTGTGCCTTCCAAGTGTTTGATTAAATGCTTGGAAGAATGTTAGACTAGCATTTTATGTTCTTGGCTTGAGAAGGTAACTTAGGATTTCTTGAGT
>NC_029772.3:104064909-104067212 GCF_000817695.3 Arachis duranensis | reverse complement strand
AGGATTATTGTTGGTTTAGAAACTATACTTGCAACAAGAATTCATTTGTGAAATTCTATACCATCAAAAATTCAATATCAAAAATGGTGCCATTGCCGGGGATTTGCAATGGTGTTGTGTTATTGGTTAATGTACATATGTGAATATTGTGAATAGGTTTATCTTTTGTTTGTTTCTTAATTTTTGTTAGTTTTATTTTGTTCTGTCACTATGAATTCTCACTTTGGCTTTGAGTTTGGTTCTAATTGTGTTGTAGGAAATGTGGACTTCAATGCTAACATGTACCAAGGATGGAACACTCCAAGATGGGAGGAGCCTCAAGGAATTGATCACTCCTATTTGCATCAACTTCCGGACACTTATAGGTATAATTCTCATCCTAATGCATGTCAATTCAATGGTTATGGTGACTCCTTTTATGACAATCAACCACCACCATATACCTATGAATCTTATCCTCAACATGATGCTCAACCATACTCACAAGCTCCTTTCTACCAAGTACCTTTATGTGACCCTTATCCATCATATAACCAATTACCCATACCACATCCTTGTGATCATTATGAGCAAGAACCTATAGAACCACCACAACCCTATCATGATTATTACTAAGAACCACCTCAATACTCACCATCTACATACCCTTACCAAGAAGAACCACCCTACCATGAACCCTCTCTCCAAAATAATGAACCTTCTTACTCACCCCAAACCCCAATAGACGATCCTCTCACTTTGTTACTTCAAGGACAAGAAGCCATGAAGCAGGATACGCTTGAGTTTGTGACTAACTTGACCAAGGTAGTGTCTACCTTAGCCTACAAATTTTTGAACACCCAAGGTGCTTCCGTGGCCACATGTGAAGAATCCATTGAAGATCATAGCATGAAGGAGAGATTGGAAAACCCGGTGGAAAATGAGGGAGGCTATTTTGTATTAGAGCAATTGGAGGAGCCTATGGTTATTGAAGAAAAGGAAAAAGTGATTGAAGATTTAGGAGGCGTTGAGAGTCCATGGGAATGTAGCATCATGGAAAACTCTTCCAAGAAGCTTGACATTGATGTTGAGGAGGGTGCGCAACCTCCAAGGTATGTCATCGTTGGAGACTTGGAAGAGGCTTATCAAGAGATGGATTCAATCATGGATGAATTTCTATCGCAATAGCTAAGTGTGGGGAGGTCCCCCTTCCCAAGCCACCATCACCTAACATAACATTCAAGTGGGTAAAATTTCTATCCCCAAGCTTCACTTTCTCACTTGAATATGGTTTGATTGAAAATGATGGGCAACTTAGAGCTCTTTGTGGAGTTAAGAGTAAGAGGGAGTGGTGTAATGGTTGGAAAAAGAATGTTAGGCTCATTAAGGTTAAACCCTCAAGGCATAAATACTATGGTTGGAGGAATGCTAAATTGTATGGGTCTAGAAGGAGAATTTGGTGCATCAAGGAGAATTCTATATGCCTACCACCCAAGTTGAATCATGATGATCAACTAGAAGATGGGTGTGAAAATAAGATATGGGATCCCAGATCACAACATGAAGACCAATTTTGGGAGCTCATATCTTGGGAAGAACCTCACCCAGGCTTGATGAAGATGGTTGGAAATTCTATCAACCAATTGAGGAGCAAAGATCCTTGGAGATTCAAGGATGAGTACAAACATAAGCCACCATGACAATAAGCCCCCTCAAAATGTCCAACTTAAGGACTTAAATTAAAAGTGCTAGGTGGGAGACACCCCACCATGGTAAACTCTTTCCATCCTCTTTTAGTTTTGTTTAATAAGTGATTTGAGTTACCATTGTAGGTAGATTTTCATTTCATATTGATTTGTTGGTAAAGATTGGTTGTTAGTATGTTGTATTCATTAGTAGTAGATGAATAAATCCTAAAATCAAATTGCATTTTTGTGAATTGTTTGATATTTGATTGAATAAAGAAGAGTTTTGGACATTATAGGGAGCTCTTGGGCATTTTTTCTGCTTTTTGGGCAAAAAAAAAAACGGCCATCGGCGCGCTAGCACGCTGTGCGCGCGCGCACACATTGCACTTCCGCAACTTCTGGTACAAAAACCAGAGAGTTGTGCCCGCGTTGTGCCAGCATTGTGCTGGGAGCACAAACTCATCCACGCGTAAGCGCGCTATGCGCGCGCGCGCGGATCGTCCCAACCTCATCCACGCGTAAGCGCGCTGTGCGCGCGCGCGCGGATTTGCTCCCTGCTTTTCACGCATAAGCGCGCTGTGCGCGCGCGCGGATTCTCCCTGCTGCATCCACGCGTAAGCGCACTGTGCGCGCGCG
>NC_029772.3:104041863-104063783 GCF_000817695.3 Arachis duranensis | reverse complement strand
TTGGGATAAAAGGGTGTTTGTGTTTTGTATTTTTATATTGGAAAATTGGGTACATACTTATGTATTGATTAAATGTATAGACCTTATGCATTGATGTTCTTGTGTATAGTTTGAAGGAAAAAGAAAAATGAAAAGAAAAAAGAAATAAAAGTGAAAAAGAAAAAGAAAAGAAAAGAAGAGAAAAAAATGTATATAGAAAAAGAAAGAAAAAAAAAAGCAATAAAGGGGACAAAATGCCCCAAAGTGAAGCTCAATAAGAATCAATGCATAAGTGTTGTGAAATGAAAAGAAAATGCATGAATATGTGAAAAAGTGAGGAATGGGTAGTTAGATTAGTACTTAATTGTATAGGTCATTATATAGGTTAGGTGGGAAAGTTTAAGTTAATCAAAGATTCAAATCCTAAGTCCACTAGCCATATATGACCCTACCTTGACCCTAGCCCCATTACAACCTAAAGAAAAGACCTCATGATAATTGTATGTGTGCATTGAATAATTGTTGATTGTTAGAAGAAAAACAAATCTTGGAAAGCATGATTAGGGGAGAATTGAGAGAATCAACCCCAAACACCGAGCGACTAGAGTGCAAACACTTCCGGTGAGGGTTCGATGCTCAATTCCTTGATTCCCGGCTTTCATGAGCGTTCTTCTCGCAAGTCTACTTGAACTTCATTTTGATATTTGAATTGGTAAGATTCATGAATCGTTATATGATCTTGGCCCTACTTGTGCACGTATGACTTGGAGGATTGATTTATTTTTAACCAAGTAGGTAAAACCATTTCGCATTTAGTTACATATAGTTTAGGTTGCATATAGTTTATTTACATTGAATAAATGTTGATGCCCTCTGCTTTCTCTTGGCTTAAGCATGAGGACATGCTTGGTTTAAGTGTGAGGAGGTTGATAAACCCCATTTGTAGAGTTTATCTTGTATTAATTTTAGGGGATTTTATCACCTTTTACCCACATTTATTCAATGAAATAGCATGGTTTTGTAAATTTTCCCTAAATTGTGCTTAAAAGTGAAAACATGCTCTTTAAGTCCTTATTTGCTAAATTTTACTCAAGAGTGAAAACATGCTTTTTAGATCTTAAAATAGCTAAATATAATTTACCTTGATTCCATTAGATGCCTTGATATGTTTGTTAAGTGATTTCAGATTTAGGAGGCAAAGATTGGATCAAGGGAATAAAGAAAAAGCATGTAAAGTTGGAGAACTCATGAAGAAATGATGGAACCAAAAAGTTGTCAAGCCTGACCTCTTCGTACTTAAACGACCATAACTTGAGCTACAGAAGTCCAAATGATGCGGTTTCAGTTGGGTTGGAAAGCTAACATCCGGGGCTTCGAAACGATATAAGATTTGTCATAGTTGCATCGCACATAGGGGCGCGCACGCGCACGGTACGCGGACGCGCCGATGGTGGCACATGACCCACTTAATGCAACACGTGGCCAGCGATTTTAGAAGCCTTGTGGGCCCAATCTAACTCATTTCTGATGCTATTTAAGCCAAGGATTGAAGGGAGAATGAACATACTTTTCATACTTTTGATCATTAGTCATAGTTTAGTTTTAGGAAGTAGTTTTTAGAGAGAGAAGCTCTCACTTCTCTCTAAGAATTAGGATTAGGAATTAGGGTTAGATTAGGATCTCATAGTTCTAGGTTTAATTCAAGTCTCCTTCTACTTCTACCTTCAATTGATGATTGCTACACTTTGGTTCTTCTCTCTATCCCTATTCTCTTGTTGTAATTTCTCTTATTTTGTTTCTAAGTTTTGTAATTGAGATATTTTTGTTCCTTTGTTTTCTTTTAATAATGCAATTTGAGGTAATTCATGATAATTGTGATTTCCTTAATTGTTGCTGTTAATTCGTTGTATTCAATTGTAGTTAGAATTCATACTTGTTGTGATTTACTATACTTTTCTTTTGTGCCTTCCAAGTGTTTGATTAAATGCTTGGAAGAATGTTAGACTAGAATTTTATGTTCTTGGCTTGAGAAGGTAACTTAGGATTTCTTGAGTCACTAGTGTCCAATTGATTGATAGTTGATAGCCATTAACTCTAGCCTTCATTAATCCAATTAGTGGAAAGCTAGGACTTATGGACTAGGATTGATATAACTCACTTGACTTTCCTTTGTTAATTGATTTAAGGATGACTAAGTGGGATTAATCCTTGCAACTACCATACTTGTGGCTAGTGATAATGATGAAGACCCTTGACAACCAAACCTTGCCAAGACCATTTTGTTAATAAAGTTTTCTTACCATTTACTATTCATATTTCTCATCCAAAACCCCAAAATAAACAAGTCCATAACCAATAACAAGAACACTACCCTGCAAGTCCTTTGAGAGACGACCCGAGGTTTAAATACTTCGGTTTATAGATTTTAGGGGTTTGTACTTGTGACAAACAAATTTTTGTATGAAAGGATTATTGTTAGTTTAGAGACTATACTTTACAACGAGATTTCATTAGTGAAATTCTAAACCGTCAAAAATCCAATTATCAACATGCAGACCTTCATCCATCCAATCCACCTAGAGCAAAACTCCAATTTCTCCATCAAAAACTACACAAAACTCTGCTCCACTCTATTATAGGCGTTACTCATATCAATTTTTAGTGCCATATCATTGTACCCATATGTTTTGCTTTTTAAAAAATGCATACACTCATGGGCGATAATTATGTTATCACTAACGAATCTTTTCTTTATAAATGTACTTTGATTTTCACAAATTAACATATTCATAAAGAGTTGTAGATGGTGAACAAGTACCTTTGATATGATTTTGTTGAATATCATACTGAGATTGATTGGTCAAATCTGGTTCATCGTGGTGGCATTTGACACTTTAGGAATTAGACAAATTTGTGTATAATTAAAGTCCTTTAGAATGCAGCTGTCTACAAAAAAACTTTTAATTGCTCTGCAAACATCCCTTTTGATACAATTCCAATAGTATTGATAGAATTTTAAACTAAAATAATTCTTACCTGGGGATGCCCTACATTAATTGAAGAAATAGCCCTCTTGATCTCCTTTTCAGTGATCGATTGAGTAAGAATTTTGTTCATCCCAAGTGTTAATTTGCGCTGCAATTCATCCATATACGGAGCAGGATCTTATAGGTTGCTGGTTGTGAATAATTCATTAAAATATCTTTGTGCCCTCTCGCCAATATCCTTCCAAGACATACAGTAGTTCCCAGTCTCATCCTCTAATTTTCAGATTTTATTCCTCATATTTCTTGATTGGCATTTAGGGTGAAAAAACCGGGTGTTTCAATCCCCACCCCCCATTTCAACTAATTAACTCGTAATTTTTTCTCCAAAATCTTTTCTCATTACCATAGGCAGTCGCAAGCTCTTCTTCCAGTGATATGATCATGGTTTTGTCAGCCGTTAATGGGTTAGCTGTGGCAACAGCTAATGCGGTCTCCAGCTCTCTAATTTGCCTTCTAGAATTGCTTGAACCTGTTGCTTAACACTTCACTATCTGTTGTCTACATTTTTTTAGTTTTTGAAACAATTGAAACATTGGTAAACCCAAAAAAGTTGATTACCATATCTCAACTATTATACTATCTACCTCTTCATTTCCACACCATCTCTCGTAAAATCTGAACTGCCATTTACGTTTAATTGCTTCCGAATTAGAGCCTAAAAAGAAAATATTTTTGGTCCAAACCTCTATCTTCAAGGTGATATTTCATCGTCGTTGGGTACTCCTCTCTTAATTTTTGAGAGAGGAGCCCTCAGTCTAATCTTTCTTGTATAGACATTTCCTCATAGCTCTAATTCCACTAAGTATACGCATCACACACATATCCCATATCCACCAATTGACCCCTGTTAATAAAGTTTTGAAAACCTTCAATTGATTGAGGAGATTTTTCTCTACCATTTTATTTCTCCAAATTCGATAGGATAGCATTAAAATCTCTGATGATCAAGTATATCTCCCCTATTGAACCCAACAGCTCTAACATCTCAGATTGAGTGCTCTGAATGGCTTTAAAATTGTGTAAATGAACACAAATAACCTTCCAGAGGAATCGACGTTCTTGATCTTCTATTGTAAAGAGAATGTAATACTGTCCTCCTTTAAATATCTCTACCTTCACACTTTTCTTTCACGCTAGTGCTAGTCCTCCTAATGTACCTATTGATTTCACTGAATAAAACTCTTCAAATCCACAATCCTTCAACTATCTCTTCACATAAGAGGGTTGTTGTTTGATTTTACAAAGGAATAGCACCTCTAGGAAATGAAATTTTTGTATTTTTTTAATGTTGTGAACTATTAGGAATTTTTTCAAACCCAACAGTTTCATGAGAGCATCTTCATGGCAATGGAGATGCTGCTTGTGGGATGCCACCTTGTAGCCTGTCATCAATAGTCATCGTATATGAATGAGATCTTCCTTGCTCTACTTCTTCCTCTCATTATCCAAAACTTCTTTTAATCCACGATTGGATTAATGCTTCCCTCACCTCCTTACTCTTTGCTAAGTGTTTAACCTTTTGTTTTTTATTACCTTTTTCGTCCCTTCTCCATTATTCTTCATTGTGAAAACTCCTACTCCTTCTACATTCAGCCTCCCTCCTCTACCTCCTACCTCCAGTTCATTCTCAATATAAGGTATTAATTGCTGAGGTTCTGT
The DNA here is from genome assembly GCF_000817695.3 of Arachis duranensis. Taxonomy (NCBI): domain Eukaryota; kingdom Viridiplantae; phylum Streptophyta; class Magnoliopsida; order Fabales; family Fabaceae; genus Arachis; species Arachis duranensis. The sequence continues at coordinate 104,059,098 of NC_029772.3, read as the reverse complement.
GTTTGGGATAATTGGGTTAGGTAAGCTTTGATTGAGAGTGGTGTAATTTGTTGTGTGTGACAATCTAAGCTTAGGAGATAGTTGAGTGTGGTTGCTGTTTCGATCACTAACTAAGAGGTTTGAGAAGCTTTTTAACAAGCTAAAAGGTGTTGGTTTTTGGCTTGGTCTATAGGGTTTGAAAGGTTGTAAAAATTTTAGATTGTGGTTTTCTTTTTGATCTTCAATTCTCTAACCGATCTAATCTCCTTCAAGTCTCTACTCTACCTCTCCTCCATTTCTTTATGAGCAATTGATGTCTCTAAATAAGGTGAACAGCTTCTGACCTCATGCCCTATGTGACCATTAAAACAGTAATAAACACCTAATATTTCATACTTCAGATGTATTTCAAAGTTTAATTTATCTAGATTGGAGACCTTCATGACACAGTCCTCCTTTCCCTTCATACTAAACTCTGTCACATCCAGTATCTCCCTCATTTGTTATTCAATTCTACTTGCCACTGTTTTTGTTTTACAAAATTCTGGCATGTCCCACATCTAGATCTATATTAAAATTCTAGTATAATTTTCTTCCTCAATTTTCATGTCAAGGTTCCATCTTTTCAAATGTGACATGAACTGTTTAAACAACCATGGTGATTTCCGTTCCACTGTAATCAATTCCGATTCCTTAGCAAAAAAGAATTGAAAATGTTTTCACTATGCATCTTAACCCAAAATCCTTCCGGGCTATTCCAAATAGCATTGAAAACTCCTTCCATCGTCCCGCCACTAAATCCTTTGTTTGTCATTAATCTACCAACTAAGCTTTTAGAACACGCCTCCCTTCCTTCTTTAACATCCTCCTCCTCTAGCGCAACAATCTCTTCTTCATCCTTTAGCAGGATTGTGTCAACCTAATCTCTTTTATTATTATAGATAGAGAGATTAGATCAAACAAAGAGTGAAGAAAGTAGTGAGCTTCTGCAACAATTTTATGTGTTTCACCTATTAATATCTTTAAATTTAAATTAAAAATAATAATAAACTTATAATACCTGATATAGAAGACAATTAATTCATGAGAATAAAACATGAGAGTTTTTCCTTTTAAGTTCAAACAACATTTTTGCTTACTAGCGTAAATGAAACGTTGCATAATGATGCATGCACTCTCTTGTATAGGTTGGTCTACTTTTTCGTATTTCGTAATAGGCCTAATGATAAATAAGATACACTAATTGGGCCCAGCCCTAACGTTTTTGCGGGGCTTAGCATCGTTTAGTAGTCTATGTTATACAAGCATCGTTTAGTAGTCTTGTTTAATAATCGTTTTTGTCCAGAAACAAGAGTCATTTAGAAGCTATGATAACCATTGACCAAAAAATAAAAGCTATGATATTCCTTAATGTATGAAATGTAGCGAGATCGAAATTCACTTCGTTCTTTAAATATTTGGTTGGAGGTTTAACCCATCGTGGATGAGAATTAAGCGTATTTTATGTCTAGTCATTTAAATAGGAACAGTTGATTTGTCTTTATGTCGAAATAATAATAATAATAATAATAATAATAATAATTGATGTGCCTATAAGCCTTAGTCATGGATTGTGAATCTGTGATACTATTTGGTGAGTAGAAAAATTTTATCTTTGACAAAATAATCACCGTAAAAATACTACTACAGAATGTATGTAATATACTTTAAATACCCTTACTTCCAAATGTGGCTTTAATTTTATGCACTTAATTGCAAAGCTACCACCAATTCACCAACATTTGTTTCCCTCAACCTAGTAATGTTGCAGAGAGGAAAGAAAAAAAAATATTACAAGATTTTCACTACTTAAGTCTCTAAGAAATTATTTAATTATTATGATAATTAATTAATGTTTAATTACTTTGCTCCCAAACCCCATTTGACATTAAAATAAAATAAAAGGTTAATGGGGGTATTCACTTTTGGCTCCCAATTTTCCAGAATAGTGTGCTGGTCAATTTCCAAATAGTAGACTGACGTTATTCAATTTTTTTGTGCTAATCTATTTGCACCCGATAAATTAACACTTACAATTCAGATTTTAATTTCAGAGAATACGGTGTCCTAAAAAAGGGCTGGAGAACAATCTTGAAAGTCAATAGTTGTCTATTAGAACAATAATATTAATTATATGCAAATACTTAGAAATTAGACTAGTATATAATATAATATAATATCTTCTTTTTTCGCACACTACTCTTGTCTCTTAGCTTGTATTGAAATTGAAGTCAATATATTTATCTATGAACCATCCATGTTATAGTAGATGCTTGGTTTGAAACGCAGAAAAAAGAGAATAGTACGCGTCATGAGTAAGACATGGTTCAAAACACGTTGATGCCTTTTACGTGATTTTGGCTCGTCTCTACGGTCAATGGTACAATTTATGATAAATATGGAAAAATAGTAATAAAGAAACCCTGGAGATTAGACTTGTAATTTTTAGATTTTAGATAAAAAAAATTTTGGAATCATCAACTTTTAGTATTTTGGATTATTATTTGACCAATATAAACAGAATTATTATTTTATTAATTTATATGTGTAAATTCTAAAAAATATTAATACAAATTATATTAATTTATAGATATAAATTATATTAACTCATGTGTGTATAATTTTAATAAATTAAATATAAATACAAATTATATATTTTTATATATAAAATATTTGTAAATATAAATATAAATTATTATTAATTAAATATTGACTAAAATATAAGATTTACTGACCACATAACATTGCTCTTTTATATATACATTTTTTCTAGCTCATTTGTTTTGGTTTTTATGTTAGAGAAAGTACTCTTTTTTAAAACAAAATCTTGTAACATGTAACAAATATTTATGTTCTAAAATAATTGAATTTGAGGTTAATATACTAATAGTGTACATTTTTTATATCTTCATTTAATCACAACCAATTTTGGAAAAGTATTCGTGTAGTAGAGGTAAAAAATAGTTATTCTTATTAAAATGATAATACATAATTAAATAAAAACACATGTAAAACTTTTTTATGTTAATATATTAAAATTAAATTATAGTATTTTTTATATGGTTGTCCCTTTAACGCGCTTTGTAAACAAGGAGAATAATATTGTTTGTTTGGTATTTAATATTGTCATTTTCCTTTTATGTGATTTTTAGTTATTTTATTTTTTATTGTAATAAAAATAATTTAAAAATAATATATAATTAATAAATAATATTATCAATTAGAGAATAACAAAATAAAAAATTTTGATGAATACTTATCAATTATGTCATTTATTCAAAGTTTATTTTATCATGATTTGACACTTTAGCTATTACAATTTACAAGTCTACAAATAAATTGTTTTGGACCTGGCGTATGGAGCCCCAAACGGTGCAACAATGACCCAGATCCCCAAGCCCAAAACACCCTTATGACTCGAAGTGGCTAGAAAGCCGGGAATCTATAACTAACATTCAAATTCAAATACCTCCCTTATCTTAGCAAATAAGATAAGATAAGATAACAAGACAAAGCAATATAAAAAGGAGCCAAAAATTTCCTTAGATACGTTACACATTTCTAACCCTCATATAAACCGAGTTGAGATTCATTTAAAAGGGAGCTCCTAACAATTGTGCTATTCGAAATTCGCAACCGCCACAGCAGCAGCACTCTCGACATCAGAAGCCAGCTTTTGGGCCCTAGCCACCTAGGACGTTAGCTCGGTCTCCCGCTCCAACAACAGCAAGATCTCGGAACCTGCTTCTTCGGCTTCCTTAGCCGCCTTCGTCCTAGCAACCTCAAGATGTCTCTAGCTGACCCTTCATAACACTAAGTTCTGCCGGAGCCTATCGAAGCTTCCCATCCAAAAGAAAGGTCTGCAAAAAGGTGGGCTCGACCTTCCGGATGATAGAAAGCGAGCGGAGGAGAGCGCGGTACACCGACTTGCCTGGTCGGACAAATCACAATCTTTAAAGAACTCCTCGGTGTCGGGCAGTAGTTGCCGATAAATGAAATCGGGAGCATCAAAAGAACGGTCCATCACATAGGAGGTAACCACCCCTGCACTAACTCCTTCAAGGCTACCCCCTCGGCCCTCTTACGCTTCCTATTGAATTCGGGAACCGGAATCTTCTAAAGGTCATTATCATCCCCAGCAACCCCTTTCTTGACGATCTCCCGTGAAACCGTTTGAGAGCTAGGAATAGAAACTGCCAAAAGAGTTGACTGAGAAGATCCCTCAGCTCCACCCTCCCAAGTATGAACAAAAGCAGCCTTCACGTCAGCCCGTTAGCCATTCCAACTACAAAACATAAGGAAGGGCAAAAAATGTCAAGTTACGATATCGGAAGGCAGATATATAAAACTTAGAAGATAAACGAAAATCTACCAACGTATGACCTGTCCGCCTGAAGACCCCCCAAGCCATCCTAAGGGTTTAGCGATCTATCCCCAAATATCGCCATCAGCACATTGGCGATATCCTTAATCTCGGACGAAAGACCCTCATAAGATATCCTTGTAAGGTAGGAAGCACTGGCCCCAAAATTTCAATAGGGGCATATCCGGTGTTCCCCCTGTTGAGATAACCAAAATGGGTGATGACTTCGGATCGAGTGGACCTAAAAGTATTCCGTCTTAAAATCATGAAACGAGTCCTCAAACAAATAAAAAATTCGAAGATTCAGTTGAGTTTGGAAAGATATATAACCCTTCTAATGTTTTTTCTCCTTGTGCGAAATAGTACATAGAAAGAAGAATAGGAAGACCTCCACTCAAGTCGAAACTTCCTGGAAATCACATACCAGCTCAAAAGTCCGAATGGCCACCCAGCTGTTGGGATGCAACTGAGACGGTGCTATGAAAACTCGGTTTAACAAAGCCATAACGAAATCCGAGAATGGCAATCGAACCCCCAACTTAGTTAACAACGGCTCGTACACCCACATCCAGTCAGGAACTTGTGGGAAGTTTAAATTCAAGTAACACACTCTCTTGTTCTCATCGGCGAGCACCAGTTCGTACTGTTGCTCTACCTCGCCTCCTCCCAACACGGCTCCCTCATCATGGAGTCTTTGTAGGTCCACCTCATCTAAACGAGAGGGTGTATTCGATATATTGAAGGTCAGCTAGTGGTAACAATCCAGCACATCTCCAGCCGAAAAATCAGACCCGGGTTTACATGATTTTCCTTCCATCGCACCATACCTATATCTAAAAGGGGGACACCACTGTCAGCCCACTACCCAAAACACATAGAGAAACATGGAGATCCTTACCCATCCAAAACTTCAACTACATTAAATATCCACCAAAACACACAAATCTTAAAAGCTCCTACCGCGATATAAAGGAAGCACAAAATAGATAATGCAAGATAAAAAACTAAAACAACAATACGCAAGACAAAGGGAGAGAGCGCCAACCTGTTTTAAAGTTCGAAAGAGAAAGAAAATACACAACCATCGGAGCAAAACACAGTAGTCAAAATAGCCACACCAAACAGCAGTACCAAGAACAACAGCACCAAGAACTAGGGAAATGCTAGAAAGGAACAAATAAAGAAAAATAGAGAAAAAAGAACTGTTACAAAGAAACAAGAGTAAAAAAAGAAACTTAACTCCAAAAATTTTAAATAAAAATATGAAGGGTCAGAGGCAAAAAAGGGAAAAAGTCCAAAAAATCCCTCCCACTACGCATCATTATGACGCTTAGGAAAGCGCTATGGACAGAGACCCACTATCAGGAAATGTAACGGGCAAGCGATGGAAAGACCCGCATCCTAACCACGGATCGACAATCTCTTGAACTACAGGGAACCAAACATCAATCAGCGTTGATACCAAGCTCATGCTTACTATCACGCTGGCGTATGGAGCCCCAAACGGCCCAACGACGACCCAGGTCCCCAAGCCTAAAACACCCTTACGGCCCGAAGTGGCTAGAAAGCCAAGAATCTATAACCAACATTCAAATTCAAATACCTCTCTTGTCTTAACAAATAAAATAAAATAAGATAACATGACAAAGCAATATAAAAAGGAGTCAAAAGTTTCTTCAGGTACGTTACACATTTCTAATCCTCATCTAGACCTCTGAAATCCATTCTGACTTGATCGTTGGAGTATTTTTATAGATACTACTTCCACCATTTCAAGGGTCCGATTGCGTCATTACCAAGACAAACAAGTTCCTAATCCTATCTTCAACTTGTACCAGCAAAGTCCCCTAGACAAATTATCTTTTTGTTTTTTTTTTAGGTTGACTCTGTTGGTGTAAATTGTGCGAGTGAGACAACAACAACCAAATACTTTGAAAACAAAAAAAAAATTATATATCAATTTAACGTGTTTTCCAGACATGTCTTGTCGATTAGGTTGAGGGATGGATCAGGGGCGGAGCTAGGTACAAGCAAAGGGAGGCAATGGCCCCCCCTAATTTTAATTTTTTACATGTAAATTATATATAAATTTCAGTTTAGCCCCCCTTAAAATTTTATTTTAGTCTTATTTTATTGTGTAAATATTTTTTGCCCCCTCCAATATTTTTTCTAGCTCCGCCCCTGGGATGGATACTTGATTCCTTGATGAGAAATTAGGAACTAATTATTGGTAACGTGAAGCTTTTTGAATAAATTTGTCGCACACGTGATTCATGGGTCAAATTATTCAGCAAGAACAAGCTAATTTAAGGTAAGTAATAATCAACAAAAATCTATACAATGGTACGGTCCGCAGGAACAAAACTCCTGGTAATTAATAAAGTTGGTTTAATTACTAATTAGGCATGTAATGGTTGACCTGCCTTCTTTAATTTGAGGTTTACGAATCAGATTTTGCTTCCCTTAACCATTTGAAAAGTCACGATTGTTTTTGTGAAAACAAAAAGGGTGAATAGTACTAGTTTGTAAATTGTAATTAATTTGGATATTTAAACCGAATGGAGGAACAATAAATAAATAAATAAATAAAAACTAATTAATGCCATGTCTGGATTGCTATGAGCCCGTGGCTTTTAACCTTTAGCTTGCATACATAACATAAAAGAAGGACTAGGGTTAGGACTTAAAAATGTGCATTGGTTATATATTATTAGATTTTTCAATATATATAATCAACTTGAGTTGGTCGAGTGATTAGTTCATTCGTTTGTTTAAACAAGTGTCAAAACTTACCATTAACGTTGACGACTTGACGTCTCAAATTTTGTGCTACCAAGAACAAATTAACAATATGGATTAGGGTAAAGATTTTAAAATTTTACAGAAATCAAAACTAGAAAATAAAAGTTTTAAATAGATAAAAAAAAGTTACTTAAACCGTTAGCTTATTATGGTTTGGCGTAAAACCAAGAAAAATCAATTATTCAATATGCAATATCATGATGAGACAAAATTGATCATGTAATATAACAAAAAATTATTAATTTGGTTTTATATAAATAAATAAATCATGACAAGTTGGGGCCGGGGTTGCTTGCGTGCACTATTCTGTCAAATTTAAACTAAATTACAAGTAAAATAGAAATTGATTTCAAAATCAAGATAATGAGGTCTTGCTATCTCATCTTATTTTTAGTAAGATCTCCTGTTGATCTTGTTTCATATTAACAGAAATAAGCCATTATTTAGTTTTTTTTTTTTTACTTTTATTTATATATAACACTAACATTTATACATTCCCCGCGTGGTTGACTGTGAGTATTCCAATTGTGAACTAAAAAGAAAATGAATAAACAAAATTAATATTGTCATTCCTATATGTGATGTGAAGTGATGTTACCAAAAATAAAAGTGACAATATTTTTTTTTTAAAAGTCACGAATTCAAGACTAAATATGAGATGATAAAATATTAATCACTAAATCTTCGACTTAGCTACTATATATAATGTAACTTAGTATTTTGTGAAAAAAAAAGAAAAGTGATGTAACTTATTCTATTAACTTTTATTGTTAAAGTGAAGTGGTAAGCAGAGAGTTTTTTTACTTCCTTAATTAGTATTGAGAATTTAAATAGTCGGACTTAACATGAAAATTGAATTAACTTTAAAACACACTGACAAAAAGTTTAAATATCTAAAAAATAGGCTTGCAATATGCAAAGCATAATGTCTAGTGATGATTGATACCATGAAAAACTAAAAGTATTTTTGCACTGGAGAATAGTTTTCACGTCTGCATCATTAACCTTTAAGTACCATCTAATCAAAATTTAAAATAGGTTTTCATAAAAGTATTAGGAATTAACTAATAATTGATCCCTTTAAAGATATTGACTATTAGTATTATTAACATGTAGTTTGACTCTGCCTATAGTTTTTGTCCAAAATCATAAGCAACATGATAGCAACAAAGGCATCACAATGATAAGAACAATCCAACAGACAAAGAGCTATATAACAATCTTACTCCCCGTATAATATTTTGATTTTATGTAATCCTTCAATAATCTTCAGAATTTTGGGAGGAGTATTAGATAAAATATTAGAGAGCGTTATCCACAACCTCTGATTAATTAGCAATAGTAGTGTTTATTATTAAGATCTCGCTAAGGAGACAATGGACTATTTGTACAATGTGTACAATGCTATTGAGTTATATTCATCCGAGTACAAGGGATAATAAACATCTTCTCGAAAAATTAGTTTAATTTTTAGGTTCACCAAGGATCAAACTCTTGACCTTTCGAATTTAGCGCTTTAATACCATATCATGATACCACTCATCCCAAAAGCTTCAACTGATGAAAAAATGTAACACTAATGATTATATCTCTAATACTCTATAAACCTCCATTGTACACATTGTATAAATATTTCATTGGCTCCTCATACTTTTTCATTCAACAATTGCTAAATTGTCAAATCTGAGTTTAATTAACCTCTTGAAATGTGATTGCCGAAAATGACATTTTATTTAAAAAAAAATGTTGGAATAAAATATAAAATTACTTTAAAACAGTTTAAAATTATTTTATTTTATATTTTTTAATTATTATTAGAACAAAATTATAAATATTAAATTAAATAAAATAAGTTTTTATTATTTATTTATATCAACTTTTGAATGCAATGATTTCTTGGAGACCACCAGTCCACCACCACGGTCCACAGGGAGGAGCGGCAGAAATTCTAATGGTGTGTTTGAAACTTGTACAAAGACAGAAATACAAAAGCATTAAAAATAAGAAATTGTTTTGAGGTTAAAAAAATATTGGACAAAAAACGACAAAATATTTTTACTTTTTAACATTTTTATGTCTGTCGCATTTTTATCCCATCCAATAAATAAATAACAATTCCGCTAAGTAACTAATAAGAATTTTATCGATTTCTGCCGACTCTTATTTATAGTTGTATTTAATGAAAGTATTTTTGTAAATGTGTTTAATAAAAATATTTTTTTTAAAAAAATATAGGGAGTCAAGAGTCTACCGGTCAAGAATTGAAAAAATTCAATTAATAATAATTAATTATAAATTATTTTTTTAAATTCAAAATTTAATTAATTAACATTAATGGCATTTTTGAATCAAAACTTACCATAATTTATTTTTACTTTCACTCACCGTTCACCACACAAAACCACAAATCTTAATCCCTCTTCCCAATGCCCCACGCTACCGCGGTTTCGTCCTCGCACCGCTAGCGTCGCCGCAGCACCGTCCTCGCGCGCCATTGCCGGTTGTCCTTGCATCCTTCTCCGTCACCTCATCTGCCATTCGCGCAGAAAAGACAGCCACCATTGTGCTTTTACTTCACCCTCCTCGTGTCCCATCACAACTCCTATCGCTTGCCACTCGCACCCCACGACTCTCCATTCGTCGCGACGCAGCCACCACCAGGTCCCCATTCGCAACGCACGACCAACTACTCCGATCCATGGCGACTCCTCCACTCATCGCAACACGCCACCGCGAGTCCCCCCGTTGTCCACGCAATGCCGTCATAGACGTCGTCGCCGGCCACCCTGCGGCTCTTTTTGTCCTTCTTGTATTTGGTTTTGAATATTTTTTAACTAGTTTTTTACATTTTGTTTTCTACATTTCGGATGATTCTTTTTATTAGTTTTGGATGATTCTTTTTTCTATGTTTTGTTTTTTTTTCCTTAGGATTTGGATAATTCTTTATCTTATGTTTTGGTGCTTTTTATTTTTCGGAGTTTCGAAGTTTTTTTTGAAAAGAGGAATTAGTGTTTGCGTAATAAATGGTAAATGGTGATTTAGAGTAAGAAGATGCAATTAATAATCATTAATTTTATATCTTTTAAAAAAATTTAAATAAGTACTAATTAATGACAATTAATATTATTAATAGTATAGAATATAATTCAAAAATATTTGTTAGTTTATTGTTGGTTAGACCTCTCTTGGTTCTCCGGCAGAATTTTTTTTTATATAGTTATATTTAATGAAAATGTCTCTGTGAATGTGTCTTTTGAATGTATCTCTTTATATATATATCTTTTAAGAAAGAGTAAAGGAAAGAGAAAAATAAAGAAAAATAAATAAAAAAGTAAAGAACGTCTAATTAAAAATTCTCAATTCTATTCTATCACGCATGACAACGAAAATGAGAATATTTTTAGATTTTTAAATATTTAAAAAAAATTGAACTCCTCTACTATATTTACTTAAAACTTTATAAAGTAGCTGAAAACTTACAACATGATTTTTTTTTATTTTCATCTTTGTTTAGTAAAATGTTTTTTATTTTCACTCTATTTTTATCACAGGTTTTGGTTTTTTTTTTCAGATATATATAGATATTAATTTTTTAAAATTAATACAACTATAATAAAATTTTATACAATTCAATTAAATATATCAAATCAAATATAATTCAAACACAAATTTAACATAATAATATATACATAAAATTTTCAGCATATAAATTAAAATAAAATAAATTAAGATAACTTACACAATTTATATATATAAAGACATTCAAGTAAATTTTTTTTGCGAATTTTCCTAAAACGGGTATATCTCAATTCCTGCTCCTATTCCCATTTATTCGTACAGATAGATTTTCGTTCTGTAAAAATTTTGCGAATCACTATTAGTCTTCTCATCATGAATAATTCCCACGAGTATTGTGCAAATTTTTTTTTACCATCCTTAAATTGAATAAGTAACCATTTTTGCTTTCGTATTTTAAAGTTGTATTATTATCTTCATTAGGAATGGCAATGAATAAGGTAGGGTAAGATTTAAACCCAACTTTAACTCTATTCGTGAATTTAATTTGTTACTAAAATTCGATCATATCTTATCTGCGAGTTGAGAACAATCCAATCCTAATCTTACCTGCGGTCAACCCGCGGGTATCCAACCATATTCGTGTACTTTCAAAAATATACAATATTATTATATAATCTAACGAGCATGCAAATAAAAAATTCAATACAAATAACACAATCATCACACAAACAACACAATCGTCGCATAAACAACATAACCATCAAATATTTAATTCTACATAAAAGTCTTTGGTTAAATTAATAACACAAACACAAATAAAATAGTCATATAATGCTGTATCTATATATCACTAAAATAGAATTGATTTTTATATAAACAAAAGCGTTAAATTATCAATTAATGATCTTGACTCAATGATAAAGATTTTTTGCACGAAGCGAGAGGTCTTGTTTCAACACCTATCTATAATATATTTTTATAACAAATACATATATAAGATGCGGAATGGTCGAGTAGGGTTGAGACTTAACCTGTACTCTACCGACCAGCGCTCAAATCCATTTCGCAGTTAATCCTACCCACAACAAATCAAGTTAACGCTCTTATCCGACCAAATTAAATAGAGTTAAATGCCCACAAATAAAATATATGTTGTCAATCTTAATTCTCATGGTTACAAACATGTCTTAACTTAATTGAGCTTACAATTACATCTACATCATCCAAATTAACATACTAAAATTTAAAACATCCTAAGACAAATTAACGGATATATTCCAAATGTCACTAAAAAGCTCATTTAAAATAATTTCTTGATAATTCAATTTTTTTTTCTTTGATAAAATATTCGTGTGCCTAGCAAAGGGTTATTTAGACTAAGTTTGACTATTAAAAAATTGAATAAAAGAATAAAATTAAAATTTATTTAAAAAATTAATAGTGAAATAAAACTTAAAAAGAACAAAATATATTTTTTAAAAAAATTAAAATTATCTATTATTTATTTTTATCTTTTTCTATACGTTATTTTTTAGTCTAATAAATTAAGAATTAATTTATTATAGATTTAAACTATATTAAAAAATTTATCGTTAACTAATAAATTATTGTATATACAAAATAAAATTTAAATTTTTTAATTTATTTAAAAAAATTAATAAATTAACTATTAAACCAAGTAAAGTTAGTATGTTTTTGTGTTTTATATTGTATAAGGACATAAATGTAACAAAGAAACATGTGGATGTCAAATCATTAACTTTTTTTTGGTGAACTGTGTCAAATCATTAATCATTAACTATATAACCAGGTTTTGATATGTCTTAATCCCAGGTTTTGATATGTCTTAATCATTAACTATATAACTCTTGCATTCTGGAATTGGAGTTTTATATTGTCGTGATCTTTTCTTCTTTTTGTTTCTACTTGTCTTTATCCTTCTCGAAATTAATTAATTAAAAAAAACTTTTTTAAGTTAAAAAAGTTATATTTTTCTCCATTCGTGTATGTCATGTATGTGAAACAGTACTGGGTGAAAAAATATTTTCATAACTAAATGTTAATTAAGTTTTTCACGAATTATTGTTTACTATTTGAAAAACAGAATTTTTTAAAAGAAAAAAATATATGAAATTAACAAACATTTTTATAAAATACAAAAAATTGAATAAAAATAATATAAAATAACACAGAATATATAAAAAAAAAAGAAAAAAAACTAAAGATAGGAGAATAAAAAGAAGAAAAAAGAGTAGAAAAAAATAAAAAAAATAGAAATAAATAGAAAAACGCAAAAAAAATAAAAAAATACGGGAAAAACACAACAGCAAATCAGCAATAGAAAAAAAAGAAGAGCAGAAGCATCACAAGAAAGTAAAAAGAACGAAAAAAAAAGTATAAAACTATTACGGTCCAAACTAGCTAATGCCCAGGTTGACCCGGCCCACAGATAACCTGATCTCCTCAGTCGGGTCTGCGTACATGGCCCGTCCGATCTACGATTCGGGTACACCCACGCTACCAGTTGTGAGAAAGGAAGCTTTCAGGAAGGAGGTCTCCTCCCATGGGGTCCGCCCAACTGATAGGATATATAAGGGGAGGGTCCTACCCCTCCCCCCAAGGTATGTCACTAACAATATTACACACTTTTTTCGCTTGTACACCTGACTGACTTGAATTTCGGAGTGTCTTTGCAAGTGACACCCCCTGTACGCGAAGAATTCGGGAAGCCAGCCGCCCCAGCCATCCTCTCCGCGACCCGGAACCAGGCGGTACCCCATCCAGGAGATTTCCTCCCGAACCGTGCGGTAACGGACAAACCGTACAAAAACAGAGAGAGAAAATTGAAAAAAAGGATAATTATGGTGAACTGAAGTTGATTCATTTGTGTGATTATTATTGTTGTTATTAATCTGCAAGAAAATAAAATGAACAGAAGATGAGAAGAGTAGGGAGTCGGAGGCCTACTTGTAGATGGAGCGATCCAAAAATTTTAATTTCGAAGCATTGAATTTTAGACAAATTTTTTAATTATTTTTTATTATATTTTTTATTTTATAAAAATAATTTAAACATAACATATAATCATTAAATTAATTTTTTAAAAGATTTATTAATATTATCAATGTTTAAATTGTTTGTCACTTAAGCAAACCCAATAAAATTAACTAAAATATTTAAATTTTGGGTCGTCTCTCAAAGGAATTATAGGAAAGTGTAGTTTATTATTAGTTATGAAAAAATATATTTTTGGGATTTTAAAATGAGGAACAAGAAAATATAAATTGCGGGAAAAATAAACTAATAACTAAGAAAGGTCCTAGCAAGGATTGAGAATTGAAATTCCTATCCTCATTATCATCATCAATTGTGATGGTAAGTGTAAATTGTTTTCACTTAGTTATCCTCTAACAAATAAAGGAAGGTCAAGCGAGTAAAATCGACTTAAGTTCACAAGTCTTAATCAAAGACTAGATTTAGTGAGACTCAAGCCAACTAGCAATTTTCAATCACCAATCAACAAAAGAATTTTGATAACTCAAGAGTCTCTAATTAATCGATCCAAGTCAAGAACATAAAAATCTATTTTAAAATCCAACCAAACATTTTATCAAACATTTAGAAGACACAAAATAAAAGCATAAAAAAGTAGCAAGAAATAGTAAACTCTAAGATTAACAAATGCAAGGAATCAATAACCAACAATTAAAGAAAGAAGCAATAAACATGAAATACTTCAAATTGCATTAAAAGGAAATTGAATCTAACAAGAAGACTTCATAAACTAAATTGGAAAAATAAAGAAATCAACAAGGGAAGATAAACTAAGATACTAGAACAATAAAAGGTAGAAGAAAACTAAATTAAAGCAAGATAAAATTCTGAAGAAACAAGACTAAAAACCCTAAAACCTAGAGAGAGGAGAGAGCCTCTCTCTCTAGAAACCTACATCTAAAACCTAATGTGTGTAAAAGTGAATGAATGAATCCTTCTTCCAGCTCCACTCTGCAGCCTATTGTCTTCATTTTCAGGCCTGGAACTGGGTCAAAAGCAGCCCAGAAATCGCCCCCAGCGTATTCTATTTAATGCAGCACGTGACGCTTGTCACGCGTACGCGTCAGCCACGCGTACGCGTCGCTGGATATTGAACTGACCATGCGTACACGTCATCCACGCGTGTGCGTCATTTGTCTGCTGCACCGGTCATGCGTACGCGTCATCCATGCGTACGCGTCACTACCAGCTTCTGAAATCCTTAATTTCTTGTGTTCCTTCTACCACCACTCAAATTCTTTCTCACCACCGCTCTCATCCCCAACTACCACCATCACTCAAAACGCCTCCCGTGCCTTCGACAAACGTTCCAGAAACAATGATGCTAATCCGCCGCCTCTAGTCTTCCCACGCTCCATAGCTCCCTACATTTCTTGTCGAAAATTCGATTATCCCGCCATGTGAAACTCTTCCAGTGACACCCACAACCAGCTCTTTTATAGCACGTCTCAGCTTGGTCCAACCTATGCCAGAAATTTCAAGTTCGAAGGCGGACCGAGGCCGTCCAAGAAGCGATTGAACAAGTTCTAAAAATTCTCGAATCTTTTGGGTTGGTGGTTACAGAGTGGAAAATTTGGAGATCTCAGTGTAATAGCGGAGTAGTGCGATAGGGTAAGAAACTAATGGCAATGGTGAAAGCTAAGGTTTTGGATTTGGGAATGGAGAAGAAGGAATTAGACACCACCAACAATGCTATGCTGTTCTTCACCCACTCAAACTTCCTCTATCTCGCTCTACTGATCCAATTTCACATTTTTATTGATCTATTTACTTTAGTTTGTATTCCTGATTAAATTCCTAATTTTTATGATACAACACAAATTCGTATTATGCTACACTTATAGAATATCTGGAGTTCAAAATCACAAAGGCTTGCCTTCGGAGATGGCAGCGGCTGTTGAGGTTAGGCGGTAGCGGCAGCGAAGACACACCTTTCCGCTGCAGCGTCGTTTTGTGCTAACCGGTACAGGAAGCTTGTAAATTTTGGATGGCAGCAGTGATAGTGATAGTTGAAGATGAGAGTGGTGGTAAATAAGAGTTTGGGTGGTAGTGGAATTTGATATTAGAAAAATGGTGGTAAAAATACGAGTAATTTAAAATTTTTGGGTGATTTTTTAGTATTTGAATAATTTTGTTATGTAAAATCCATATTTCATGGGCACAAATAATAATTTCTTTCTTCTATAGATAAATATGTCAACGTTTTTAATTTTAGTAGGTAAAAATAATAATTTGTCCGATTTTAGTGCTTTTAAATTTGTTTCAAATAGAATTTTTTTCCTAGCGTGACATCAAATTTAGAATTTTACTATTAAATATAATTAAAAATGTAAAAGATTTTAATCCATATATTTATATTAATTTTTTCTTTATCTATTTTCAGTTCATCTTTTTCTGTTATCTTCTTTTCTTTCTTTCTTTATTTTTTTTTACAAACATATATATTTTTTAAAGCATATATATTTTTAATGCTGCTATGTCCAAGTCTAATCATCACCGAATTATATTATCTACTATTTGAGAAAATTTAACAAATATGTTATCCAGTTTTCTAGTAATATTCCTTCATTGAGTTTATTTGAATATTTTGTTTTTCTGTCCTATCTTTCTGCAAAAAGAAAAAGATATTACTGATTATGTAAAAAATTAGAAAAAACCAAGAGAAAAAAGATAAGAGAAATAATTTTGAAAAAAAAAAACATTTCTTTCTTCATCTTTATAAAGATACGTTCAGGTGGTTGAACTAAAATTATTCCTAAGTGGATTAGTATTTAGAGATCGGTTAGACTAGATTGAAAGTTACTAGTTTCTGAACTTGGTAAAAAGTTTAGAAATATTTGTTGGATTAAATTGTTGTTCATAAATATTGGTAATTATAATTTTGCTAAAATTATTATAAAAATTTTATTATTGTTGTAGTGAAAATTTAATATATATAGATTAATGAAAGAATTTAGTATAGACAATAGAAGGTTATGGCCTCCCAAAATTTTTATTAAATTTTTAGTAATAAAATTATATATATAAAATATGATTAGAATCAGTTGGTAAAAGTTTTATATACCATATTAAGTGTCCTAGTTCAAATCTTAAACTCTTCTATTTTTACTATTTATTTTTTTAAATTGATAGATTAATTGACTATCTATTTTTTCTTCAAGTTGGTAGATTAACGAATTATCTTGCTATTTTTTTAAATTGGTCAGACTAATCTACTAACTAAAATGGGCTTTTATAGAGTAATTGATACAACAAAATTCATTATCATAATTATTATAATAATTAGTTTGTTTTTTAATGCTATTTTATGTATTATTGGTTTTATTTTAATTTTTTTCACAAAAATATTAAAATAATCTTTAAATATTGGTCTCATTTTATTAATGTAGACTAATAAAGAATTCTTATAAGTTACAATTTTTGCAGTTTTAATATTTTAAATTAAATTTTAAGTAATTATATTTTTTTCATATTATCTT
>NC_029772.3:104041242-104041676 GCF_000817695.3 Arachis duranensis | reverse complement strand
TATTATATTTATTCTTTTTTATTATATAATATATATAAATTAAATTATTAAATTTATATTTATCAATTATCATTTAAACGGTTTAACCAATAATTTATAAATTAATAAATCAATAACTTAATCAATTCGATTCTGACAACTATATCTAAATTCTTTTGCCAAAAAAAAACTGAACTATTGAATAATGATATATATAATGGTATCATCTCTTCCTCTCTTCATATACATTTATTTCAATACTGTAATTTTTAAATTATAATACATAATATTAAATTTAAAAATTCTCAATTTATTCAAAATAATAATATATTCCCATGAAAAAAAATCTTAGTACAAGAACTTTTTCAGCACGATATATGAAATACTTTTACACATTAAACATGAACATTTCACTAACGTGGACCCTGGTTGCAGTAAATAGTTGCCAAATTTTC
>NC_029772.3:104034615-104041163 GCF_000817695.3 Arachis duranensis | reverse complement strand
CATCCAACCCATAAGACCGTGATGACGGTGATGTATAATTTTCTTCAATTCCCACTTTACTAACACGTTGAATCTTTGATTAATCTCTCACACACAATACCCAACAACCACCTCCTAATCAACACAGATTCAAATGTTCAATGCAAATAAAGAATTTTAAACTTTTACATAGAAATCCATACATAAATTGTTAGTTAAAATTAATTATCTATGGATATTTTTTGCTTTGAAAATATGAGAATTTGAGAGATGTAGATTTGTTTTATTATGACACAGATTTCAATTATTAATATGAGTAATTAATTTTTGTCACGATTTTATGTGCTCTCCATAAAAAAAAAATCAAAGACTTATTTATCTGTTTTTTTAAATATTTTATATATATTAAAAATTAAATACTAAATTATTTATTACGTATGTGTATATATATTGATTTTTATATTTTTCAAACTAAATAATTAATTATTAAAATAATTAAACATATTATAATAGAGAACCGTATGTGACCGTGTGGGTCAAACCTTACAATCTAAGGAAAATCTTCATCTTCCCCAGCCCGGTCAGCAAGGGCTGCCCTTACTTGCCTCCAAATGCTGATTCCCCCGTGACCGAAAGAGCGCCATTGCCCGTTGTTGACTCTCATTTCATTCTTCACTAAACAAATGAATTAAATATACTAAAGAACCAAAAACCATACAATTACAAAGCACTGAATTTGATTTCACATTCATCAACCAACAAATAAAATAAACAAAAAACACAAACATCATGCAACCTCTTTTTGTTACAATTATTATATTGCAACCATCAACAATTCACAGACACTCTTACCAAAAGAACGAAAAGGAATCATCCTATTCTAATAAGCTCCATTCTTCTACACTGCTACATGCTCCAAATGCCTTCATGTTCTTGAGTTTTGTGCCTCCCTCTGCAGATTCAATCTGATTCTATTCTGCTCAATAAAGAAAAGAATTGATTAACAGTTTAGTTACATAGATGACAGAGAAGAAAACATATTCTTTTTGTGGCTTCCTATTGCTTTCTCTCTTCGTCCTTCTTTCAGGTACCAACATCCTTTTATTTTGTTCAGAATAATTCAATCTTTATTTAGTTTTCATTATTGAATTCTGTGCAACACTTATTCCGAGGTAGTTAGTTATGATTGTTTGGTTTGTCCTTTGTTTGTTTGTTTGTTCAGTTGAAGTTATTGTTGGTGAGGATTCTTTGGAAACTGATAAACAAGTTCTTTTGGAGTTGAAAGCATATCTTGATAGCAAAACATTTGAAGACCATGGAAATTATGTGTATTGGAACAGAAGCACTAGTCCATGTGAATGGCCAGGAATATGGTGCACCCACATCAATGGAACCACCAATAGGGTGGTTGGAATAGACCTCTCCGGCAGCGAAATCACCGGCGAGATTTTCAACAACTTCTCAATGCTAACTGAGCTAACACACCTTGATCTGTCTCAGAACACACTCTTCGGTGACATTCCTGAAGATCTAAGGCATTGCCAGAAGCTCATTCATCTCAACATCTCACATAACATTCTTGCTGGTGAGTTGAACTTGACAGGTTTCAGAACATTGAAGACTCTGGACTTGTCTGTGAATAGGCTTTATGGCGAGATTGGCGTGAATCTTTTCGCCAGCGCCTGCAATGCCTTGGTTACTCTCAATGTCTCAGGGAATAACTTGACTGGTGGAATTGGTGGCTGGCTTGATCAGTGTCCTATGCTGCAGAACTTGGATTTGAGCACAAACAATCTGAGTGGAGGATTAGGGAACGGTTTCGCTAGGCTGAAGGAGTTTTCGGTTGCAGAAAATCATCTCAGTGGGAATGTTTCATCAGAGGCTTTTCCCCTGGATTGTAGCCTTGTGGAACTAGACCTTTCGCTGAATGGTTTCGTTGGCGAGGCGCCAAAGGGTGTTGCAAACTGCAAGAATCTAACAATTCTGAATCTTTCCAGCAACAATTTCTCTGGTGGAATCCCAATTGAGATAGGATCAATCTCAGGCCTAAAAGGATTGTACTTGGGGAACAATAGCTTCTCAAGAGATATACCTCAGAGTCTTTTGAATCTTGCCAATTTGGTTCTTTTGGATTTGAGCAGAAACAATTTTGGTGGGGAAGTTCAAGAAATTTTTGGGGAATTTAAGCAACTGAGCTTTCTTGTGTTGCACTCAAATCACTACACTGGAGGATTGATTTCCTCAGGGATCCTTAAACTGCCAAAAGTTTCGCAGTTAGATCTAAGCTTCAACAACTTTTCAGGTCCATTGCCTGTTGAGATCACTCAGATGGCAAGCCTTCAGTTCTTGATGTTGTCCTACAACCAGTTCAGCGGTCCAATTCCGGCTGAATTTGGAAACATGGCTCACCTTCAAGCACTAGACCTTGCCTACAACAATCTGAATGGTTCAATCCCACCAAGCCTTGGCAAAATGAGTTCCCTCTTATGGCTAATGCTGGCGGATAATTCGCTAAGCGGCGAAATCCCACCGGAGTTGGGAAACTGCACAAGCTTGTTATGGTTGAACCTTGCAAACAACAAGCTGAGTGGGAATTTGCCTCCTGAGTTGTCCAAGATTGGAAGGAATGCAATGACAACATTCGAATTGAATCGAAAAAGTGAGCAAATCCTTTCTGGCTCAAGTGAGTGCCTTGCAATGAGAAGATGGATGCCGGCAGATTATCCTCCATTCAGCTTTGTGTATAGTATCTTGACAAGGAAGAATTGTAGGGGACTCTGGTACAAACTCCTCACAGGAAATGGCATTTTCCCATTTTGCCCCCCGGGCGCCTCGCTTAGCAAGCCTCAGATATCAGGCTATGTTCAGCTGAGTGGGAACAATCTTTATGGAGAGATTCCTTCAGTGATTGGAACAATGGTGAATTTCAGCATGCTGCATTTGGGATTCAACAATTTCTCTGGAAAGTTCCCTGCTGCAATGGGTACCATGTCACTTGTGGTTTTAAACATCACCATGAACAAATTCTCAGGTGAAATTCCAAGTGAAGTTGGAAACATGAGATGCCTTCAGAATCTTGATTTTTCTTCCAACAATTTCTCAGGGCAATTTCCAACAAGTCTGAACAGTTTAACTGAGCTTAACAAGTTCAACATATCATTCAATCCCTTAATAACTGGTGTAGTTCCATCAACTGGACAATTTGTTACATTTGACATGAATTCATATCTAGGTGACCCTCTATTAGTCCTTCCAAACTTCATTTACAACATCACAGGTGATAAGAACACAACCTTGCACAAATACCATAAGAAGAAGGAATCAAAGTTGTCTGTGTTCTTGGGTTTTGCAGCTATAACACTGGCTTTCATGGTGTTTGGCCTTCTTACAATTATAGTCTGTGCATTGAGGAAAAGTCCCTTGGAAGATCCTGGATACCTCTTGAGGGAAGCTAAACAATCTCATGATTCAAGCAGCTCTGCATCTTCACCATGGTTATCGGACACGGTCAAGGTAATCCGGTTAAACAAGACGGCTTTTACACACGACGATATCTTGAAGGCCACTGGAAACTTCTCAGAGGACAGGATCATAGGAAAAGGAGGATTCGGAACGGTTTACAAGGGAGTTTTTCAAGATGGAAGAATTGTTGCAGTGAAGAAGCTTCAAAGAGAAGGAATTGAAGGCGAAAAGGAGTTTAGAGCAGAAATGGAAGTTCTGAGTGGTCATGGATTTGGTTGGCCTCATCCAAACCTTGTCACGCTCTATGGATGGTGCTTAAATGGTTCAGAAAAGATACTAGTTTATGAGTACATAGAAGGTGGAACATTGGAGGATCTAATCACTGATAGAACAAGTTTTACATGGAGAAGAAGATTAGAAGTTGCAATTGATGTTGCAAAAGCACTAGTCTATTTGCACCATGAATGTTACCCTCCAATTGTTCATAGAGACGTTAAAGCTAGCAATGTGTTATTGGAAAAAGATGGAAAAGCAAAAGTCACAGATTTTGGATTAGCAAGAGTTGTTGATGTTGGAGATAGCCATGTTAGTACAGTGGTGGCTGGAACAGTTGGTTATGTTGCACCAGAATATGGACAAACATGGCAGGCTACAACAAAAGGTGATGTGTATAGTTTTGGAGTGCTGGCTATGGAGTTGGCCACAGGGAGAAGAGCAGTGGATGGAGGTGAAGAGAGCTTGGTGGAGTGGGCGTGGCGTGTCGTCGGACGCGGACGGCTCGGCCGGGCCCTACCGGTTTCAGTGATGGGGTCAGGGCTTGTTGGTGGTGCAGAAGAGATGAGTGAAGTGCTTAGAATTGGTGTGAAGTGCACTGCTGAGGCACCATATGCTAGGCCTAATATGAAGGAAGTTCTTGATATGTTGATTGGGATATACTACTCCAAAGGTTATCCTTCAAGCCATGGAATCATTGTTTAGTCTCTCTCATTTTTGTAGTTAAAAAAATGTGCATAGTGTTCTGTTAAGATGTAGTTTAGTCTTAGATATAAAATGTTTCATGCAGAAAATTTCATTCATTGTGTTAACATTGTTCTGAGAATTAAGAGATGTCTTTTGTTTCTTATTTCAATTGTTACCTAGAGAAATCAATAGTGTACAGTACAGGTTATGCTAATTCATTTGCTTGATAACATTATATCATGCAAAATTGTTTGGTATCTAATGTTGAATAAACTTAACTACCAAAACATTCTGGTTTATTGATCTATCTTAGTGTCTTATGTAGTATTTTCCTTCACATCCTTTTCAATATCCTTTTTCTTTGCATCTTTTCATTCAACAAGTTGCTAATACAGACAATATTTTTGTCATTATTGCAACATTTGTTGCACTAATGAGTGTTAGTGGTATCAGTGATTACATGTTAATGGCCAGAGTATGTGAAAGATAACTGTAATAAAAGGCACAAGAAATTCTTTAATGAGGTCCATACATATGTTATTGTTAACTTCCTCCATGCAAATCCAATTCCATTCATTTCATCAAATGCATCCTTCACAGTTTTGAAAGATTCTTTACTATTTTTATAGTATTAGACTATTAGTAATTAAAATTTGGAAAATATTAGAGAGCAACATTTTTAGTAAAAAGATTAAAAAAAATAGTTAATATTGACTCAAATTCAAAATAAAAATGTTAATTGTATGATATTTCTGATTAAATTTATAAAAGTGTGACGTGGTCCTATATATCCGTCTTGAGGCTTATTTCAAAAGAAAAATAGCAATCAATTATACTCTGCAGAAAAATGTCATTTTTTTTTGCTATTACTATTTCCCATACAATCATAATAAAATAAAATAAAAATAAAAATGAATGACTATAATAGGCCTATATTAGATATATACAAAATTTTAGTCACTAAATTAATTATTAAAATACATGTTAAAATATTAAATATATATTAAAGTAAACTAAATAATATATATACTAACACATAAATATAGTATCAACTGATTTTGTTTATGTATGTAATATTTTTGAATATACAGTGTCTGCTATTATTTATTAAAGATTAGTTAAAGAGAGTTTGTATATAGAAAAGAGTTTCGAAAATATATTTCAATAAAAGAATAATATTTACAAATTTTTTTAATTTAAAACTAAAGTAATTACTTTATTATAAGATAAAGTATATTTTTTGTCCTAATATTTATAATTTTTTTAAAAAATATTTTTAATATTTAATTTTATTCAATTTTATTTTTAATATTTTTTTTCATTTTTATTGACTAGTTTTTATTGTTCTTTCAACAAGAGTGAGGTTGCATATTTCTGTGTGTAGAAACCACAATATATAACATTCGTATGAATTGTCTGTAGCTAATGTTTGCTTGTTCTTGCTGAATCCATCTCCAAAAGAAAATATACAAGATCACACAAGCATGCAAATTTAGTCTGAGAATCATCATTTAATTTGTACATTGAAGATATAGATAAGATCGTCTACAATTTTAGATGAATTTTTATTATTAGTTCAAACTCCTTTTTGTTTCCTTTTTTTTTTGGTATGTTCTTTTTACTACCATTTTTTTAATTAGCAAAACCATACCAAATTGGATAGGAACAAATATGGATTCACTACTTAACAAAAATTCTACAAACGACAGCTAGATTCATTAGAGTTAGTTGCATTTGCATATAGGTTAATTAGGGTAGTGATGGTGGAGAAAATAATTAGGGGATCAGATCAGATTAGAGCATATTGATGACGTTTATAGAGGCTAAGTGCATTTCAATATAATAATAATAATAGAGGCATATATTGCCATGTATTTCATGATTATTGTCCTCTATTTAGAAGAGAAAAAAAAGTCACCACTCAAGTGCTTCTCCACTAAAACAACTAGTGTTTCTATTAGTCAGGCATTTCCAGAATAAAAGAGATCAGAATCATGTGAAATATGACAAAAATAGTTACCATATTTGGTAAAAAAATATTACTTTATTTCTTACAAAAATGTGAGTTTGATTCCGTTTTTGAAGTATAGGAAAAATGTTTAGATGATGTGTGTTAAGTTTTAACCATTGATATTATATACCTGTAA
>NC_029772.3:103998093-104034332 GCF_000817695.3 Arachis duranensis | reverse complement strand
ATATTATTTAATAAAAATATTACTAAAATATAAAAAAGACATAACTTTAATTTTAACAATACTTCATTGATATGCATATATAGGCATAATGAATAAGAAGTTAAAGATTTGTTGGAGGATCATAGTCTATATTATGGGTGGCAAACAGGCCTAAATTTATTAGATCGGTCTGCATAATCTGTTAAAAAGGCGGGTTGAACTGAAAAATTGAGACCGTCATATATCAAAAGTCTACCTTACCCACACCGCTTAAACCGTGGATTTTGGCAGACTTTGACAGGGTGGACTTTTCCATCGGACTTAGGATTTTTTTGGAGATATTCTAATTTAGTATTTTGAATTATGTTTTACGTTTGATCGATAATGTTCTAAACTTGTAGATGTTTAATTATATATTTTGGACAAGATTTATTTTATTTTGGACAATGTTGGTTTTATTATTTTGTTTCAAAAAATTTGATTTATGATTATGTTTATTACATATTTATAATTATAAAGACTTTAATGCTTATTAATTTAAAAATTATAATTTTTTATGTATTTAGAAATTATAAATTTATTAAAATGATTGTGAAATTATATATATTATTTAATATTTTTTTAGTAATTTATATTATTTAATATTTAATAATAATAAAAAAATTAACGGCAGACTTAACCCACCAGCCCGCTGTTAGACAAGACAGAATAAAATTTCAGGATCGTCTCATTAGGCGGGATGGGCTTTCCGCTTGCCACCCCTAGTCCATGCTAACCTCTCTTAGTTTGTTATTGGTGGGGTGACTGAGTGGTTGATTTTTTTATATAGATAATATTTTTGGTATTCAATTTATCTAACATTTTAATTAAAAAAAAAAAAGTTAAGCACATGTCATGCATCTTACAAGTTACAGTCCCCCACTCCATAAGTTCCCTCTATAAATTGAACATGCAAGTTATGAAACACATACACAAGAAGAGAAAATAATATACATACAGCTAAGAATATGGAGTACCCTGGCAGAGCAACAAGAGATGTTTCTCTTCATGAACTCAGCAAAAGGCTTGCTGAGTTTTCTCAAGTGAGAGGATGGGATCAATATCACAGTCCAAGAAATCTCCTTTTGGCTCTTGTAAGTAACCACCAATATAGTTAGTTATTAATAGATGTTCAAAAAACATCACTCTTAATTTTCGACAGGTCGGAGAGGTGGGAGAACTGTCAGAGATATTCCAATGGAAAGGAGAAGTAGGAAAGGGATTACCAAATTGGAGTTCAGCTGATAAGGAGCACTTAGAAGAAGAGCTTTCAGATGTTCTGCTCTACCTTGTTCGACTTGCTGATGTTTGTGGCCTTGATCTTGGTCAAGCAGCTCTTGCAAAAATAATCAAGAATGCTCAAAAATACCCTCTTGTTACTAATCATAATGATCATCACCACAACCCTGAACCCAAATTAGAAAAGTTAAATTCTGAGTAATGTGATCTTTTGTAGTTCAAAATAATAATGAGGAAACGTAGACATCTATCAAATTGAACATGAACATCTATCATAGAA
Organism: Arachis duranensis; assembly: GCF_000817695.3. Lineage (NCBI taxonomy): Eukaryota > Viridiplantae > Streptophyta > Magnoliopsida > Fabales > Fabaceae > Arachis > Arachis duranensis. The sequence goes on along the minus strand of NC_029772.3, from coordinate 104,032,795 downwards.
ATACATACCTCTCTCACCACTATTGTTGTCTTGTAACATGTTTAGTTGTTTAATTAGTTTGAGTCTACTATCCGCCGTCTAACACCAAATTAATAATCATGATGTGTGGTTTGGTTAATAGTACACATAGTCACTTGACAATGTGTTCTAATATACTTTTATTAGCTAGTGGTTCCTTGTGGAACAGAGCATCTATTTTTGTGGTCAAGTATTTACTTTTCTAAAAAACTTTCACTGTGAGGAAACTAGTGTTATTATTATTGGTGCTAGATACCCTTAGTTTAACAACTGATAAAAAAGAAGAAACAAAACATAAAAAAATGTAACTGAATTATCTTGACTGATAAAAATATTTTTGAATATTATTATCAATAAAAATATTCTAAATAATTTTAAAATATGTTAAAAATATTCAATCATGATTAAAGATTTGTTTCATTAATAAAAGAGTATGACATGATTTGCTTATTAATGTTAGAGTCTCACTTACCATATAAAAAGTTCCATTAACCACATCATTTTTTTCTATTAACATAAAATGTCTCAATTCATGGACATTCATTTTTTTACGTTTTTTTTATAATAAAATTTGAAAGCATTTTTTTTAGTAAAAAATACTTCGGATATATTTTTAGTAACGGTTCCGCTACGTTACCAACAGCATATCTGCCAACTTCTGTCAACTCTTATTTATAATTGTGTTTCATGAAAGTGTGTTTGTAGATGTGTCTAATAAAAATGTCTTTTTTATAACTGTGTTTAATAGAAGTGTCTTTATAGATATATTTTTTGGATATGTCCCTTTATATATGTATTTAAAATATATTAATTATTAGACACATCTATAAACATACTTTCATGAAACACAAATATAAATAAGAGTTGGCAGAAATTGACGGATAATATATTGAGTAATTTACTCAATATATATACCGCTGGAATTAGAATAAATCAGTCCAATTCAGCCTAACTATACCTAATTCTCAAATTGGGCTTTCAACTGATAACTTGGCCCAACAAGCAAAACGACAAGTCCAATTTATTTGATTAAAGTCTATACTGGTCAAACCAATTTAAAAATGGGTCATCATAATTCGGATCTGACTCGATTTAGAGAACAAGCTAAATATTTTCTTCACTACTTAGATTATCATTCCTAAGGTGATAACCTACTCAAATATATGAATAATTTTTTATTCTGTAAAAAAATAACCAGGAAGAGATCTTTTGAGGGACAATGGAAACCATGGCCCTAAGTATTTTATAAAATATTAGTAATATATCATTATAGATTATAAGTAGTTCATTTGGTAAAAATTCTTACTCCATATTCAGTACCATGAGTTCAATACTCCACTTTTTCATTTGTTTTTAACATCTTTTTATTTTAAATTTAGCATATTGGTTACTTTGTTGCAAGTCCATTTGTTTTTAACACCTTTTTATTTTAAATTTAGCATATTGGTTACTTTGTTGCAAGTTCTAAACTCAAGTTATGGTTTATTGATTTTATAAATGAAAATATACACTAAGTATTGGTGTTATTATTTTGATTTTTGAAGTTTAAATATTTTTTATTTATTTAATTTAATNTATTAAAATTGTTAATATTCATCATTCTAATTATAATTTGTTTATATATTTTATATATTCTAATTTTCTTTTACAACTATAATTATAAATGAAATCAAAGAATTATGTTTTTTAAGAGAAAAGTTATGATTCAAGGAAACAAAAGATATGTCACAACACTAACACTTAGATGATAGTTTTACTATTTAATAAAATCATAAAAAAAAGTAAGATACAAATTTTAAAAGTTGAAAGAATCGTGAGTTTGTTATTAATTTTAAACTAGATTTTAAGAATATTTTTAATTTTGACAATATTATCAAAATTAAAAATAAAATATTAAACAATCTTATATTAAATGGGATTCATATAAAAAGTATTTAGATAATTAGTCTTTATCTAATACAAATCATCCAAAATAATTTTAATATGATTGGTTTGATATTTTTTATAATCAAAATATTCACCTTCTAAAAATATAAAATATTATTTAATATTTTTCATCCTGCATATTTTTTCCCATCCCAATCTCTTGAAACTCTGCTATTGAAAATAATTGCCCACTACAATCTGAAGTTTTCCTCAAGAGATTATTATGTCATATATACTACCCTATAAATATCCTAATATTCATGTAGTTTTTTAATTTAATTCTACTTTAAGTTTCTTAAAATTCTTATTAACTTAAGTATCAAAATTCTTTACAAATATTTTTACCACCGTCCAGGCGAAACATCAACAAAATTTTTGTTCCGTCAAAAAAGTCTTAACCCTCTATCTAAATGTTTGAACCTCACATCCAAATTTTAAAACACCATCTGATTTTAGATAATATATCATAAAATTGACATTGTTACCAAAAACACTAAAAAATCACCCTTGATATGACAAATAATGTTCACAAAACCCAAAAATAATTATAACGATAAATTTTTAAATAGAGTTTCGGTTTGTAATGAATTAGATTTTAATTTGTCAAACCAAAAAATATCGTAAAAAATAAAAAAAATCTAAATTTTCTCTAAATTTTACTGTCTCTATAATCTCCTAAAAATTTATATTTTTATTCACGTAATAATTCATAATTAAATTCAAAATAGTAAGCATAAAAAATTTTCTTACGTTAAGAAAACCTAGAAAATAAATTCTTAGTAGTTATTAAACTATTATAAACCCGGTTATTTTCATACCAAATATATTTTATGCACACACAAAATTAGATACTTTATATTTTATAAAATCTTTATATTATACTACTGTAATAAATGTAGTTATTCGTTTATTACAGATTTAGTTATTTTACCATGATATAATTGATTATATTAGTGATTGATTATTTAGTTTGATTACATAATAAGTTTTTTAGTACTATTTTGTAGTATATAAACTATTTTTTTAATCTATACTCTATAGTAATATATAGTAGTACCAACTACCAAATATGTTCATAATTATCACGGCACACCACACACATGCGTTTAACTTTTTTGTTAGTGGGTTTCAAGACACTTGTGATTAACGGCGTGAAATGATAAAGGGAAAAAAAATCCAAATAACGTAATATAAGCATTCTATTAAATATAGATAAAAATAATAAGAATACAATTAGTTAAAGATGGTGAGTTGTTTATGATTTTACTAAAAATTTTTGCGTTTAAGTCTTTGATATAATAAAAAAGCTTTTTGTAGATTATCTATATCGAAGGATATTAAAAAATAATTAAAAACTAAATTACTCTCGTATCTTCTTTATATAATACAATATAATATAATAGATAGATAAGGATATTTTAGTTTACTTAATTATGATCAAAGAACAATTATTGTTCATTAACATTTTAACATATTTTAGTTTCGTTTTAAACATTTTATTTTAGTTTTAAAAAATTTTGAACAAGTTTAATGTTATCCCATCATTAAATTTAACACAAATAATTAATAATATATTAAAAAATCAATAATATTTAATTTCATTACATAAATAAAATTGATCCACCAAAATAAATTTTTTTCATTGATTCTAGAACGTTGATAATTGATTTTGATTGTTAGGATTTGAATTTTTTTTTATAGAAAGGAGATTAAAAAAAAGTATTACATGTCAATATTACTCATTTTATTAATTATTCACGTCAAATTTAATAATAAAAAAATATTAAATTCATTCAAAAGTTTTTGAAACAAAAGACCAAAATACTTTATCCGCATCCCTTTTTTTCACTAGTACGAAGACATAAAATGTCACAATTAGATGGACGCTCAAACATAATGAAATGAGTTGCAAAACATAAATGAATACATTTTTCTGAGCTAAAAAACAATTATTGTAATTAACCAAGTTATTAATAAAAAGTTTTAGGAATTTAATTTTTTTTATTTTTTTTATGTACATTTTTTAAATAGCTATTCAATTGTTGTCACAAAATTTCGAATAAAATAAATAAATTATTTGTTAAACATAAATGAATATATTTTTTCAATTTGTTACTGTTTAATTTTTTGGCCGAAGTATAGGGCATGTATCGTAACCCCCAAACTTGTCTTGTATATGAGGAAAACAAAGGCGAGCCTTAAGTTGCGCATATACCTCGGCCGTAGATTTTGTGTTGTATTAATATGCCCTAGCCCCCAAGCTCGTCTAGGTTTCGTTCGGAATGCAAATAGTCTTGTAATTAATGCACGTTTAGTTTTTGTGCCGAGTGATGATATAATTGATTGAAAATGTGGCGCGAGTTTCGGTGTGCCTCTGTCCGCCAGATGAAGAGAAGTGTCTGGATTCCGTTGGATGGCTGAGATTTTGAAACGGTTACCAAAACAAAAAACTATTTCATTTCTTTAGACTTTATTACTGTGAGAATGCTTCTATTTTTTGTTATTTGTTGGTAGTAGGATAGAAGAAAAATCCTTACTTCTTCCAGTGTCAGAGAATGAGCAAAAAAGGTTGGTATTGAAAAAAAAAATTCTAGTATCTTCTCTTTTGTTTTTGTTTCTTGTCATTTGAGAATAATGGAAAAAACTAAAGTCGTTTTTCAGGAAGATAATCCCTTTAGCTGGGTTGACGACAAAGTAAACGGTTGTGTTTCTCGGTTTAATGATGTCAAATCGGTTAAGCTTTTAGGTTCTAATGTGTGGGTTAGGGATGGTAATCAGATAGGAATAAAGTTGCTGCCTTGTGTGGAAGAAGATTGCGTATGTGAGAGGATTAGTGATTGGTCGTACTTTTACCTTTATAGCCGTTTGTTGATAGAATTAGGCGTTATGCTTCCCTTTACAGAGTTTGAATGTGGTATTTTGTATTGGTTGAATTGTGCTCCTTCTCAACTTCACCCCAACTCCTGGAGTTCGTTCGGGCGTTCGAGAGTCTAATGGAGGTGTTAGAGCATCCTCCATTACTTAGCCTTTTCTTTTCTCTCTTTCAGGCCAAGGGTGTTGGGCGTGGCTTGTGGGTAAATTTGAGTAGCCATCCTAATCACTTAGTTTTTACCTTGTACAAGTCGCCATTTAAAGATTTCAAAATTATGTTTGTGAAAGTTAGGAGCGTATAAGATAAGTTTCCGTTCTACGTTAATAAATTTTTGGAAGAGAGGTTTCCTCTCTCATGGTATGCCGACCTGTACAAGTTTTAGATGTTAACAATAGGTTTTCTGATGATGATGTTGTTATGGACTTTTTGTTTGAGATGTTGGATTTGAGGGACTTATTATCTATTGCCAAATTGTTGAAGTGGGACACTAGTAGACAGGCAGTTTTAGATTATATAGGTAATTCATATTGCTTATATCTTTTGTCATCTTTTGTTTTATGAATCTGATTGGCTTATTTTTGGGTCGTCTTTGCAGTTGAGAAAGCTCCAACTATTACCACTGCTGGGCTAAAATCCTTTTTTAGCCAAAGGAGGAAAAATAAAAATAAAGGCTCAACTACTAATGTCGACAACGATATCGGTGCTGGAGTGGTGCAATCCGAATTGAACCCGAAAGGCAAACGGAAAAGAGGGCAGGCTAAGGGTAAGGCTGTCGAGGTTGTTGAGATCAAGGGCGAAGACTCTGCCAATTTGCAGTTGGTGGAGTCTACCAATTTCCCCCGTTGTTGATTGTGTAGTTGTATTATAGCTCCACAATATTTCTGAGATAAGGTCGCCCACTCCCCTTTTGCATCATTGAGCTTCTTTTTCATAGCCTGTAATATAACTTGGTTAGCTGCCTCTGCTTCTCTATTTGTTTGTGGGTGTTCAACTGAGCTAAAATGATGTCGAATGTTGAAATTTTGCAAAAATAAAGCAAGTTTATGGTCTGTGAATTGTCTACCATTATCAAATATTATCTCTCTTGGTATACCATACCTACATATAATGTTCTTCCACAAGAAAGACTTTACTTTTTCGGCTATTATACGTGCCAGTGGTTGTGCTTCTATCCATTTTGAAAAGTAGTCTCTTGAAACCAAAAAAAATTTTACCTGGCCTAGCACTTTTGGGATTGGTCCTAGGATATCTAGCCCCCATCTATGGAATGACCAGCTTACCTCGATACTCTGCAATTTCTCAGCTGGTTTTGTTGTAATGGTAGCATGCTTCTGGCAGTTATTGCATGTCTTTATTTTAATTATGCAATCTCTTTTCATTGTCGGTCAATAGTATCCTGTCTAGAGAATTTTGGCTGCTAGAGCTCATCCTTCGATACGATTTTCACAAATATCTTCATGTGTTTCAGCCATAACTACTTCGGCCTCATCTTGGTTGAGGCACTTAAGTAGTGTTGTGAGAAACCACATCGGTATAAGTTGTTTACTATGCTTGTGTAGAAACTAGAAAAGGTGTTCTCTAGTCTATTATCTGTGTAATGCTTAATATGCACGTTAGTTCAATGTTGGGTTTTTCGAGTGTTAACTGTGATAGTGTTGGTGTGTGTGTGTGTGTGCTTGCTCTAGTGGCAGTTAATTTAGACAATATATCTGCTCTAGTGGTTTGTTCTCTATGCGCATGAATAATTTCAAATTTATCGAATTTTGAAATAAGATCCTTTGCAATAAGCCAATATTGCTCTAACAAAGTATCTTTTACCTGGAAGTCTCCTTTAATTTGTTGTACGATCAGTAGGGAGTCGCAATAGACTGTGAGTCGAGGTATTTAGAGATTATGGGAGAGCTTTAGTCCTGCTAGCAGAGCTTCATATTCTACTTGATTGTTACTTAATGTGAACGAAAACTGAAGTGACTGCTCAACTTTCACTCTATTTCTGTCCTTTAGTAATACTCCTGCTTCACTACATTCGCAGTTTAATGCTCTACCTACATGTAACCTCCAATTCGGCTCTTCAGGTTGTTTGTCAGTAGTGAATTCAGAAACAAAATCTGCTAATATTTGTGATTTCAAGGTCGGCGTTGACTGATACTAAATGTCAAACTCGGAGAGTTCAATGGACCATTTTATCAGTCGTCCAACTAACTCTGGTTTGGTTGATATTTGTTGCAGAGGTTGATATATTCTAACTGTTATTGTATGGCTTTGAAAATAGTGCCTCAGCCTCCTTGTTGTGGTAACCAGTGCCAAAGCCAGCTGCTCTACCTTGGTATATCTCATTTTGGTCGATTATAAGACTTAGCTGACAAAGTATACCAGTTTCTGGATTTTTCCTATTTCAACAACTAGTACTGAACATATAGCATGGTTAGAAATAGATAAATATAAATGTAATGGTTTAACCGATGTCTGGTCTCTAAAGTATTGGGGGTGATGATAAGATGGTTTTTAACTCAGAAAAGGATCTTTCACAGTCTTCAGTCCATTTGAACTATTTGTTCTTAGCTATGGTTTGAAAGAAGTAGTATGATCGGTTTGCTATTGTGGGTAAAAAGCATGACAGTGTCGCTACTTTTCCTGCCAGTTGTTGAACTTCTTTTACTATTTTTGGACTTTTCATGTTCAGTATAGTGTCGCACTTCTTAGGGTTTGCTTCAATTCCTTGCGAGATCAGTATGAAACCAAGAAATTTGCCCCCTTATACTCCAAAGGCACATTTTTCCGGATTTAGCCTCATGTTATATGCTCGGATTTGACCAAAAATCTCTAACAGGTGGGTGCAATGGGAGCTCTATGCTGATGTCTTTACAACCATGTCGTCGACGTAGACCTCCATGTTCTGACCTATTTTTTGTTGGAAGATCTTGTCCATTCATCGCTGATATGTAGCACCTGCATTATTTAGACCAAATGGCATTACTCTGTAACAAAAATTACCATGTTCCATTATAAAGGCTGTTTTGCTTTGGTCTTCTGGATGCATTAGAATCTGGTTATAACCAGAGTATGCATCCATGAAGTTTAAGCTATTAAATCCAGAAGCATCATCAACTAATTTGTCAATACAAGGTAACAGATAAGCATCTTTAGGGCAGGCTTTATTGAGATTTATAAAATCGACGCAAATGCATCATTTACCTAAGCTTTTTCTTACCATTACCATGTTGGATAGTCATGTTGTGAATCGGATTTTCTTGATGAATCCTGCGGTGAGTAGCTTCTTGGTTTCTTCGAGAAATGCCTTCATTTTTTCTGTCCCGAGGTTTCGCTTCTTCTAGGCTATAGGTCGGGCCGTTTTGTCGATGGCCAGCTTGTGACAGATGATGTCGAGGTTTATCACGGGCATGTTGGTGGGGATCCATGCAAACAGGTCGGCATTGTCTCGAAGTATGGTTATCATCCTTAGCCGTTCTTCACCTGTAAGGGCCCCTCTTATATATGTAAACTGGTTCTCTTTGTCAATTAAAGTTATCTTCTAAAGATTGTCCATGGGCTGAGGTCTTTCGTAATGAAGGTAATTCCTCTGTGTTGTAAACTGCTTGTACCCGTGATGGTGGCCTCGATTTTGCTAAACTCTGTTTCAGACCACGTTGTAGCATTGCCGAGCTTCTTGGTGATCAGCATGTACCATTGCCACTATATTTTCCTGCACATGAAACTTGACACACAAATGTAAGGTAGATACTACTTCTCTGAAAGCATTCAGAGCAGGTCGTCTGAGAATGATATTGTATGGACTAGGGCAATCTACTATAAGATACTGAATATCAATTGTTTTTGACAATGAGCTCTCTCCCATCGTCATTTTTAGCCATATGTGCGCTAGTATTGTGACTTTTTCTCTAGAGAACCCGACTAGTTCTCCAGAGAAAGGTTGCATGGATTTTTCACATAATTTCTTTTTTTGAAAAGTTGAATAAAATAAGATGTCAGCACTGCTGTTTGGGTCTAATAAAACCTTTCTTACCAACAATTCTCCAACTTGGATTAAAATTACCACTGGGTCATCAAGGTTTGGGCTTGTTGAAGCAAAGTCGGACTGAGTGAAAGTTATCGCCGTGTTTGTTGTGTCTCCCTTATTTGAATATATTGTTCCTTTAATTGCTAACATTGCCCGATAACTCCGTTTACGAGCCGAGCTTGTTTCGCCTCCTCCTGCGAATCCTCCTGATATGTAGTTTATGATTCCTCTTGGTGGATTAGAGTTTGTCCACTTGCCTTTGTCTTTTTTTGTTGATGTTTGTGGACAATCCTCCCGATCTGAGTTGCTTTCTTTGTTTGTCCATCCTTCTACGTATTTGTCTAGGAGACCTTGCCGGGCTAATCTCTCAAGCAAGTCTTTGGCTATTATGCATTCATCTGTGTTGTGACCGAATTTCTTATGGAAGGCACAGTGCTTAGTTTTGTCAACGAACCTCTGGTTTTGGTAGCTTCCTACTCGGTTAGGAGGCTTTATTATTTTGGCATGGAGGATGTCCTTGATTATGTTCTCCCTCTTGGTGTTGAATCTTATATATGTATCAAACATTGGGGTTAGCTTGAATGATTTTTTGGTGTCTCTGTTTTGTAGATTCTTTGGAGTCTTTTCTTTGTCACGTCTAGATGGCTTTTTGTCTGTTCTCCGTACTTTGTGGAGCTCTTCTATTTTCATTTGTCCAGCGGCTTTTTCTCTGAACTCGGCCAACGTCTTTGGTTTAATGACTGCGATAGTCTCTTGGAATTCGCTTGGTCGTATGCCACTTTTGATCGCATGCAGGTGAACTTCTAGGCTTAGGTCAAAAATTTTCATGGTTGCTTTGGCAAACCATGTCATGTAGTCTTTAAGACTCTTATGTTGTTCTTGCTTGATAGTGCTGAGGTAGACTGTCCCGTGTACATATATTCTTGGATGCAGGGATCTCTGAATCCTTCGTATGGCTTGAGTGTAGTGGGAAGCACAAAGTTCTTTGGCATATGGAATTTGACAATGTTCTCTGAGAAGGGATTATCTATCTTTTATTTTTGTTTTGGTGGAGTGGTCTCCTGAGATCGGGCATCATTTGAAATTGCATTTTTAAGATCCCCTCCATCTAGCTTTCCGTTTTGGCTTAAAGCTAAGAAATCAGCCATCTTCTTAACCTCAGCCAAGAGGGTAGCATTCATAGCTATTAACTCATCGTGAGTAGGGGGAGGAGTTTGGAGTATCGTGTCATCAGCCATGATCCTGCAAAAAAATAGTAAAATAAAATATGTGTGGGTTAACTTAAACTTTAGGCCCCACGATGGATGCCAAGTGTTTCGTTCACGTTGAGGTTGCTGAGCTATAGCAATTCCCTCCCTTCACGTTAGTAGGAGACTTAGAAAAATGTTAACAAGTATTTAAAATAAATTGGAATGAAATTTGTATATGCCGAGGTTGAATTCTCGTTTATATAGATGATTGGTTTACTAATTTGTGGAGTTCGGCCGAGATTTTAGGTAGGATTGTGAGTGCTATTTTTTAGGTAATGACTTCCTGATAATCTTTGACTAATTGTATTTTGTAATTGACTTTATCATTTCTTCTTTTGAATTATATAGTTCGTTACTATTTGTTTCTTTGGCCGAGGTATAGGGTACGTATTAGAAAGTAAAGTCTCTGTATTTTTTATCGAAATTTTGTAATTAGATGGATCATTACAGTAAGTATGAATGCGGTTGGATACTTGATATTCATAAAAATCTATCTAATTTGACGTTTTCTTGTAATGTCGTAAATGAAAATAAAAGACTTACCTAAAAATCTAAAAAAAGCTAATTCGATGTTTTTGTTTTTGTTAATGCTGGGACAATAGGCTGGCCCAGATCCAATCTAATTTTAAGTGTTAAATAAAAGTATCAAACTACTTAGACCGTTTTTTGGTATACAAAACTACAAAGCCTTTATTGACTAATTAAATTGTTTTTTGTCAAATGAAATTTGGTGGACTCCAAGTAAGGAAACTTGGGTAGATCAGCTAATCACACAACTCTCGAACTTATTGGGCTTAAGGCCAATAAAATGCTTGGGTATTGATCATCTTTATAACTTAGTTTTCAAGACCCCAAAAAATATCACTACGTTTTCATGTCCAAAAATATCATTGCGTTTTGTTTTAATAAAACAATTTACTTGATTGAGACCAACAAAACAATATTAACAATTTACTTGACCCAAAAAAAAAGAGATAAAATAAGATTATTTTCTTATTAAAAAGGTTCCAGTAGTTTAGTTTTTAAGATCTCAAAATAGTAATTATATTAATTTTCTTTAGTATTTAGAAAAATATTTTCCCTTTTCTTCCTAACTGTCTCCTTTTACATTTTTAATAAAAGTTTACTGGTAATTTAATATGTTTTGACATAATTTCGGTTCAAATACGTTAAATTATCAATAAATTTAAAACATGAATAAGACAATTATTATAAAAATAATGGAATAGTTAAGAAAAATTAGAAGGTATATATATATATCATATTCACCTCCACTTATAAGTTCACTAAACTATCAGTCTATCATATCCAGCGAAAAGTATGGTATTTATTCATATCCAGCATATATATATATATATATCAAAAAAATAAAGGATAATAGAAAGAATTAAAGAAACATAAACATACAAAATACATAAAAAAGAGAACAAGATATGTGGGATTTTGAAAGGAAAAAGAAATGTGAAGAGACGGCTGTCATGTTTTTTTAATTCATTGAAAAATAAAAACTGAAAAGGAAAAAAGGGTGTGAAGGAATCTGATATAATCATCATGAAATGACAAAGTAGTTGCAAAAAAAATTGGGTAACTTTAGCTTTCCGAAATGAAAATTGAAAACCCACACCAACATGAGCATCACATGTCGAATCATATCATAATATCTCTATCTCATTCCAATTACCCTTTATTCCAATGTTGCAAGATATTTATGCACACCGTGTCTCATCATTATTATACTAAATTCAAGGGTTAATTTTATTTTCTTAATTTGAGTTTTTCATTCGGCAACTTATCTAATGAGTCACTCGCTCCTATATAAGATGTCGATCCACAAAGTGAAAGACACGTTCGATTTTATGATAATGAGATAATTTTTTTTAAATAAATATACATAAAATCAATTATTGAAACATGTTTGTAAAATAATTATCAATCATAGAAAAATATTTTAACACGAAAATTAAATAGATAAAAATATAAATAAAAAATCTTTTACGATACAAAAATACACATAATAGAATCAAAATTTTAATATGCACATTATAAATAGCTAACGATAATGATAGACAAAACTAACCTACCATTAAAAGAGTTATGTTTTCATTAGTTTAGTATATACATAATAAAAAAACGATAACTTAACACTCTTTATCATTATTTTGAATAACTAAAGTAGAAATTAACAAATTTTATTTTTTAAAAAAATAAAAAATATATATTATTAAAGAGTGGAATGACCTTATTCTAAAGCATAATCTCAAAAAAGCGAATAAAAAATTTTAGAGGAGCTGATGCGTCGTTGTCCATCACCCTCATCGTTTTTCTTCATCCTTCCATCAAAACAGTCATCATTCAGAGTTTGTGTTAACTGTTAACCAACATACTGCTGAACGTCGTCAGCGAGACGCTATTATTTTCGTGTGTTTCCAGTGACAAAGCTTCGTGTGGTCCTAGTGAGAATGCTTCGTTTATGACTCGACAATAATAAAGATAAGCACTCACTGTCATCGTCTCTATCAATATTGTCCAAGATTGATTAACTATATTTGTTGCATTGTCTTACAATTTTCATCATAGTAATATTGAAAATTTTGAACTTATTTTTGTGGATTTTTAATCTGAAATGGAGGGATACTTTGGGATGTTTTTATTGGTTTTACTCTTTATGTTTGTAAAAAATGACAATTCACATTACTTTTGTGTACTATCATATGGAACTTATACTTTAGAATAAGGACATTGTTGAGTTTAAAGAACTAAAGTATGATTAAGATGATGACTAAACATTATTTGATTCATATCAAATTGTTTGTGTAATATATTTTGTTTAGTGTACAGAAAATAGCATTGAAATTGGTCCAAAAAGCAATGACTCAAGCCATATAGAATTTGGCACACACACACACATTCACTCATAGTCCCAGGTTCAATTGCTTCCACCTCAAATGCTTCTTATCTAAAACAAAAATGGACCCTTAGCAAAATAAAAGAATGAAAACAACCATGGCCTAACTAAAAGCATGAAGCCCAAACCGGTGATCCGTATCCAAGTCCATTCATTCAACTTAGTTTTCAACTAAATGATTCTATTCCCATTTCATTTGAATAAATCACCACACCATCGAAAGGCAAATTGTCTCTTCTCTCTCTTCTCTTTTCTTATATCACATCACTCTCTAAAACAAGAAAGAAAGAAAAGGAAAGTTTTGAAGCTAGGGCAAAGAAAAGAACAAAAAGCAAATTTCTATTTTCAAGAAAGAAAATAAGGTAAAAAGGGCTAGAACAAAAGGGGAGATCTCATCAAAAAAGAAAATCACAAAAAGGTGATTTTTCATTTGTGCTTCATCAAGGAACGGTGAAGAAATCAACTTTATACAAGCACCGAATTGGAAAATGAAGAAAGTGAAGTCAATGGTGCTCTCCTGCTTATCAAAGATAAAAAATCATACACGGAGCCAAAGTAAAGATGCACGGCTCAGATTTAAGAAGATAAATAAAAAAGGTTGAAAGAGAAAGGTACGGTTGCATGTCACTTCTTCTGCTCTCTCTCACCTCTGTGAATGCCGCTGCTGATTCTGATCTTAGAAAAAGAAAAACCAACATGTGTTGAAGTAAGGTTTCAACTTAGGAAGTTTCACTCTTTTATAATAAGGGTGAATGGCTAAGGATTGAAGCAAGGAGTGAAAAGCATATAGTTTGGGTCCTCATAGCTCACTAAACTGTTCTATTCTTCTCATTCATGGTTTTTATTGAGTAAATTTTTTTATCAGTTTAGTCTGTCTGAGTTTCAATAGTAAAAGACAAATTGATGAGGTTTGTATGTAAAAGCCATTGAGTAAAAAAAGATAGAGAGCTAGACTTGGAAAAAAAACCACAGTTATCTCAGAAATTCTTTGTAAGTATTTCTGTTTTGTTGTCATGATCCTAAGGAGATTTTCTAAGAGTTAGGTTAGCACTTTGTAGTTGAAAGTTATGGAGAGTCCTAGTCAAGTTCGGTTTGTGTTAGAAACTGGACTTGTCCCAGATAGGATTTGGTAGAATCCTAGAGAAAATTGGTGATTGTATTCTGTTGAAAGATAGTAAAATTTTGTCACTGTTGTGATAGAAACTGGATGTAGGCTACATTGCACTGGGTAGCTGAATCAGGATACATATGTGTGTCATTCTCTATTCTCTTCTCTGTTTCTGGTTCTATAGTATAGAAGTTAAAAATAAAGTATCTCCTGGTTTTTCTACTACGCCACATTTCATTATAACACATATTGCAAGTAACTCTGTTCTAGCTCCTACCGCGTCAGGAGACAAAACCAAAGTCTCTCATGTTTTCTACTCATAGTATCTCTACAGAAGGCAATGTTAAAAGCTAAATTAAAAGGAGGTCAAGATTCAACCCCCTATTTTCTTAGCCACTAATTACCATCAATTGACATCAGAGCTTGGTCTCAAAGAGATCAAGTTTAGCAGCTTTGAAGAAAGATCCTGATAGCGAATAACATTGGTTCCAACACAATGGCTTACACACTGACAGAAGGATAATCCAACAATAGACCTCTATTATTCAATGAAAAAAACTACAACTATTGAAAAGAAAGAATGAAGATCTTTATTCAGTCAGTGGATTACAATCTGTGAAAGATAATCTTAAATGGTCTTTAAATCCCTACAAAAACTGGTACTGATGGTGTTGTCACTCCCAAAGCTAAAGCAAAATAAAATGAAGATGACAAGAAGAAGGTGGAATTAAATGTTAAGGCTATCAACGTGCTGAATTGTGCAATCAGCCTCAAAAAAATACTGGAAGGTTTTAAGATGCAAAATAGCAAAGGAAATCTGGAAGAAGCTCTACGTCATACATGAAGGCACCACACAAGTAAAATAAACCATGATAGATATATTGAGCAACGAATATGAGATATTCTCTATGAAGTAAGAAGAATCAATTGATGACATGTTTGAGAGATTCTCTATCATCATAAATAGCTTGAATGCTATGGAGATTACACATTCCGAACAAGTGCTGGTGAGAAAAGTCTTGAGAAGCCTGACTAAAGAGTAGAAAACTAAGGCTACTGTTATCTCTGAAAGCAATAACCTAAGTCAAATGACCTATGATGAGTTGAGAGGAAAGTTACTAGCATATGAAATCAATCACATAAAAAATAATACAAAAAAAAGAGTGGCTCTTAAATTCTGTACTGAATCATTGCATGATGAATCCAGTGATTGTTTATCAGACGACGAATTTGTGCTTTTTGCTAGAAAACTTAGAAGGATGATGAGACTCAAAGGAAGAAGCAAAGAATGTGGCTCAAAGAAACCAAAGAAAGACTTAAGCAAGGTCATTTGCCACAATTTACAGAGAAGCTGGACACTACAAGTATGAATGTCCGAAGCTAAAGAAAGAAGACAAGTCTTGGAAAGACAAGAAAGGTCTTATGGCTTCTTAGGAAGATTTGAAAAATGACGCTGATGAGGATGATGAATCTGACCGTAGCTTTTAATGAAGAACTCCATCTCATTATTGATGATCTTACTGAAAAAATAAGAAATTTTTTGAATCGATGCCATAAACTTGAATCTGAAAATGACATCTTGAAAGCTGAAAATACATTTCTCAAAGAAAAATTGAGGGAAACCGAAATTATTGTTGATCTTGTTGAAGAAAACAAGCGGCTTAAAGCTAAACTCAATAGTTGTGATAGACAACATTCTGTTGTTGCATACTTAAATTGCTTTGAAGAGAATGAAATGTTGTATAAAGAGGTTAAGAGTCTAAAACTAGACTGATTTGCTCAAAGTTCTGAAAATTTAAATAAATTGTGAGCTAGTCAAATACCTCTTTTTGAAAAGGTTGGATTGGGTTATTGTGAAAAATCTGAATCTATTTTCAAAATTTCACAATTTGAAAATGAAGCTTCTACTTCTAAAAACAAAAGATTTCAAAACCCAAATCACCTTAAAAAATCAGCAACCAACAAATACTGTCACATATGCAATCAAGATGGTCATTTTTCTATTCAATGTTTCATTTTTAAAAGAAAAATTAGTGATAAAGTTTACAAAATAGTTGGCAAATACAATGCACTTGGGAAACTTAGAAGGTTTAACATTAAAGGATCCAAAAAGATTTGGATACCTAAGGTCACTTAAAAGTTTTGTGCAATTTTGCCTAACATCCAAGAAGAAAAATGGCATGTGGTACTTGGATAGTGGATGCTCTAGTCACATGACGAAAAGTCCACATTCTTCATCAAGCTTGACAAATACGATGGAAGCTTTGTGATTTTTGGTGACAATGGGAAAGGAAAGTGGCCGTATGTAAAGTGGGTAAAAATTTCTCTACTTTTATTAATGATGTATTTTAGTTGATGGATTGAAACATAATCTTCTAAGCATTAGCCAATTATGTGATTTAGATTATTTAGTCTTTTTCAAGAAATTGGAATGCTTAGTTGTGTGTGAAAAATCTGGTAAAATCTTATTTGAAGCTAAAAGATGTAATAATATTTATGGACTTATCTTGGAGGAACTAAAAGATCAAAATATAGCTTGTTTCATCTCCATTGAATCTGAAAAGTGGTTATGGCACAAGAAATTTGGACATGCAAGCATGTTCCAAATTTCTAAACTTGTGAAAAGAAAATTGGTTAGAGGTCTTCCTAAAATAAAATTCGACAAAGACATTACTTGTGATACTTATCAATTGGGAAAATAAACTAAGAATTCATTTAAATCCAAGGATGATATCTCAACCAAAAGGCCGTTAAAATTGCTACATATTAATCTTTTTGGTCCTACTAGGACTCAAAGTCTTGGTGTAAATACTATGGATTAGTGGTGGTTGATGACCATACTAGGTTTGGATGGGTTCTTTTTTTAGCTCATGAGAATGATGCATTTCTTTTTTTCTCAACTCTATGCAAAAATATTCAAAATGAAAAGGATTTGAAAATAGTTTTCATAAGAAGTGATCATGGAAAGAAATTTGAAAACCAATATTTTGAGGCATTTTGTGTTAAATTTGGTATTTCACATAATTTTTTATGTCCTAGAACACCTCAACAAAATGGGATTGTTGAAAGGAGAAATATAAGACTTCAAAAAATGACTAGGGCTATACTTTATGAAAATGAAATTCTAAAATTTTTTTAGGCTGAAGCTATGAACACAACTTGTTGCATTTTGAACCGAACCATCTTTAAAAAAGTTTTAAAGAAAATACCATATGAGCTTTGGAAAGGAGTACCACCCAATCTTAAGTACCTTCATATTTTTGGATACAAGTGTTGTGTTAAATACTAAAGATAATCTTAAAAATTTTGACTCAAAATCTTATGAAGGTGTCTTTGTTGGTTATTCAACTACTAGTAGAGCTTATAGAGTTTACCTCAAAGAACATAGAATAATTGAAGAATCCATACATGTCACTTTTTATGATTCTAACTCCATCTCAAGTGTTATTGAGGAAATTGATGCAGGAACTGAGATTGCACAAAATTCAGATGGAATTCAAGGAAACGACAAACCTGAACCTACAATGGAAAATGATGTCCCCATGTCTGTAGACCAGAATGCATGAGACAATTCTGTTTTGTCTCCTACTGAAGTAGATAACTCTGGAAGTCTAAACAATGAAGAACCGAATCATGCCCAACCTGAAATCACATCACCAAGGCCTAGAGAATGAAAGTTTTTGAAGAACTATCACATGAGTTCATTATTGGAGATTCATCTCATGAAGTTACCACTAGATCCTCAAGTAAAAAAAGAGCCAAATTCAATAATCTTGCTCTTATATCTCAAGTGAAACCCCAAAATGTGAAGGAAGCCCTTGATGATCTTTCTTGAATAAAGGTAATGGAAGAAGAACTAGTCCAATTTGAAAAGAATGAGATTTAGACTTTGGTGCCTTATCCAAATGGTAAGAAGGTAACGGGTACCAAATAGATCTTTAGAAATAAATTGGGTGAGGATGGTAGTGTAATTAGAAACAAAACTAGATTAGTAGCACAAGGGTATGATCAAGAGGAGGCCATTGACTTTGATGAGTCATTTGCTTTGCAAGAATGGAAGCAATAAGATTATTGCTTGCTTATGCAGCCTACAAAGGGTTCAAGCTCTTTTAAATGGATGTCAAGTGTGCCTTTTTGAATGGTTTTATTGATAGAAAAGTATATGTAGCTCAACTCCCCGGTTTTGAAAATAAAGATTTTTCAAATCATGTTTTTAAACTCTCTAAAGTACTTATGGTTTGAGACAAGCTCCTAGAGCTTTGTATGAAAGACTTAGTTCTTTCTTATTGAAAATGGATTTCAAAGGAAAACTACGGATACAACTCTTTTCATTAAAGAATCTAATGACTATTTTATACTTGTTCAAGTTTATGTGGATGACATTGTATTCGGATTGACAAATGAAGCCTTGTGTGATGAATTTGAAAAGTTAATGACTAGTGAGTTTGATATGAGTATGATGGAAGAACTTATATTCTTCCTAGGACTCCAAATAAAACAAACTCCTAGTGAAATTTTTGTGCCCCAAGGTAAATATGCCAATGAGTTATTAAAGAAATTTGGTTTAGAAAATTTCAAACTAATGAGTAAACTTGTGCATCCAAATTTCAAACTTGAAAAAGATAAAAATGGGAAAGATGTGGATGAAACAAGGTATAGAAGCATGATTGGATCTCTCATGTATCTAACATCCTCTAGACCGGATATTGTTCATAGTATGGGTGTGTGTTCTAGATTTTAATCTCATCCAAAAGAATCACGTCTTTCTACTATAAAAAGGATCATTAGATACATCAATAACACTACTGCATTTGGTCTTTGGTATCCTAAAACTGATGAATTTTATGTAGTTGGGTATTGTGATGCAGATTTTGTCAGAGATCGTGTTGATAGGAGAAGTACTTCAGGGATTTGTTGCTTTCTTGGATAATCTTTGAATGTGTGGTCAAGCAAAAAGTAAGCTACTGTTGCTCTGTCAACGGTTGAGGCTGAATATATATCAGCTTTCTCTTATTGTTCTCAATTAATTTGGCGTAAAACACAACTTGCAGATTACAAATTACAAGTCAATAGTATATCATCCCTCTATTTTATGATAACTTGAGTGCCATAAATGTTTTTAAAAATCCTGTTTCGCACTCAAGAATAAAGTACATTGAAGTAAGATTTCATTCTATAAGAGAACATATGCAAAAGGGTACAATTGACATTCAATTTGTAAAATATGAGGATCAATTAGCTGATATGTTTACAAAACCTTTATATAAAGATAGATTCTGTAAATTGAGAACTGTTCTAAGGATTGTTAAATCTGAGTTCTTGAACTAAATATGCTTAATAGATTTCTGATTTTTTTTTGTCTCTTAAGTCGTAGGAAGACAAAATGGGACAGATGATGACTCCCTCTTGATTCCATGAAGTTCAGACAATGTGTTGAAAAGTTTTTATGAGTCTGAACCTGAACCAAAATCCATGGTGGTCTTGTGTATTTCCTTAAAACCACCAATTGGGCCCAAGGAAAAGATACTTGAGGATCAATTAGTCGATATGTTCACAAAACCTTTATGTAAAGATAGATTCTGTAAATTGAGAACTGTTCTAAAGATTGTTGATTCTGAGTTCTTGAACTAAATATGCTTAACAAATTTCTGATTTTTTTTGTCTCTTAAGTCGTAGGGAGACAAAATGGGACAGATGATGACTCCCTCTTGATTCCATGAAGTTCAGACAATGTGTTGAAAATTTTTTATGAGTCTGAACCTGAACCAAAATCCATGGTGGTCTTGTGTGTTTCCTTAAAACCACTAATTGGGCCCAAGAAAAAGATACTTTGTTATATGAAGTGGGCCACATTACTTGTTTTGATCACATACATTGAAATAGAATTTCTTTTTGTCCATTTTTATTTCAAGTCAAATTAGTTTCAGCTTTTCTAAAATCCCTAATTGACTAGTCATTTCAAAACTGTTAACATTGATTTTAAAATTCAAAATTCTATGAATTTCCTTTTTAATTAATTCGGTTCGTGTTTTCAAAGACGTTTTAAGCATTTAAGACAGTTTTTTTATTGAAAACTTCTCATCTTCCCCATTACTCCACCACTTTCACATTCTCTTTCATCTTAACACTCTTTATTTCTTTCATGATGAGAAAGAAGGTTGCCACAAGAAGGGGAACGGAAACCATACGACCTCCACGAATTCTACCCTTCAGACCACAAGCCCATACATACATTCACATCCATTCACACTCCTCATCCTCGCACTCCTCTCAACCTCCCGAGTCCATGGCAAGAACCAAACCTACTAATCCAAGGCCTTCATCGGTTCCTCAAGAAGCTGGCTCCTCCAAGGCTAAAGTGGCAAAGGACACGACCTATGACACATAAGGAACCTCCATCTTCTCCTCCTCCTCGTTCAACTTCTCGTCCTCAAAGACACTCATCCCCTTTCTCTCGTCCATCTAAAGGTAACAAAAAACCTTTTTTCACTCTATCAAAGAGCCCATTTACCCAGATCCAGTTGCATTCGGATCCTATTTTGGAAAATGACCTCACTCTCATTTTAATTCTCAACGATTTTCTTCTTGCATGGATTTTGAATTTCACAGAGACATTGTCTTAAAAAGATCCCTGTGTTCCTCTTATGTTGCTGATTTAAAATCTTTGGCTGAAAAAAGGATTGACTTTGTTGAAAATTTTCGAGTTTTAGATTGGGAAAGGCTGTCTGAAATCTGAAGACTTGTTTACCCTGACTTAGTCTGAGAATTTTATGCAAACATGCACTATAGTGAGAGTTGTGTTCACTCTTATGTTAAAAGGCTGTCAAATATTTTTAAATCATGAAAATATCAATGAATCCCTTGCTTACACTGATATAGAAGTGAATGCCTACATCTCCGGTAAATGGGACACTCATCTCAGAGTTTCTCACCAAGATATTTTGGCCACCATTTGTGAAAACATTTCCATCATGAATGGTGTCACTCTCACTTATAGAGCCCTAGCTCCTTTCCGTACACAGGTTCACCGTATCATCACACACATTTTGTTGTCCCAAAGTGGTTCCTACCAAAGGGTCACCCTCTGTGATACCCTGATCCTATATGCTATACTCAACAAAATAGAGATTTCTTTCGCTTACTTAATAATGCGCCATATGTTTGATTGCATTAAAAGTGATAAGAATGTTTCTCTTCCATATGGAATGTTTTTAACTTGCATCTTTGAGTACGTTGGTGTTGATCTAAGCAATGAGATCATGGACAAAAAATTTTCATATCTCAAGGGTGGTGGTGCAGTAAAACAAACAAAAGAAAAAAGTAAAAAGGCTACCAAGGACACGGTTCTTGAGGAAGAAAGTCTTCCTCTTCCATCTACGACCGGGACCTCCTCATATCATAAGTACCTTGTGAATGGCATTGTCAAGGATGTTCTACAAGAATTTGTCAACCTCACAAAATAGATGATAAACTCTAGCAAACAAGCTAGGAAATTGGCTCTTCAAAATGAGAATTCATTTCGAAAATCTCAAAGCTGAGTTGAGGTTTTGCTTAAATACATAGACTCCTTGGATGATGACCAAGCTATGATCGATCATGATGAGGATATGACTAGAACCGAGGAAGAAGGATCTAATGCCTAGTCTATATTTCCTGATGTTGTTGAAGTGTAATGCTTTCTTTTTATAAATTTTAATTTTTGGATTTTTATCATGCTGAAACACTACTTTCTTGATTTTTGGCTCTTTGAATACTATTTTTTTGGGATGACTGTAATAGACCTAGATATTTACCTTTGTTATTATCAAGTTTGCTTATTTTTGCTCTTTTGATTTGCTTGTTGGACTGACTTTTTCCAGGTTTTCTCCTTAATAACAAAAGGGAGAGAAAGATAAAATGAATTGAAAACTGCTCTGAACTTATAAAAATTTAGGATACAGATGTTTGAAGTTTTGTCTCTGTTTTGATCTATGATGATTAAAGCTGTTTGTTTTTGAAATGCTTATGATTTGATTAGCTTTTAAAATCTGCAGCTTATAAATCATTTAGTTGTAAATAAGCCCTCAGATGAATGTCTTTTTATTAGCTTTGATTTATGCTTGGTTCAAGGCTGGTTTATGATATTTTCGAATTAAAAATAAGCCTTGTGAACCATTGGCATTTGATTAAACAGGATCCAAAAATATGTAATTGTTTGATAATTGTTAGATGTTTGGCAATATTTCTGTGAAAAGTTTGTTGGTATCAGGTTATGAAAAACAAACATTTAGGAGGAGCTTAGAGATCAAAAGAAAGGCAAAGTTTCATGATATAGAAAACATCAAAGGGAAGTATCTAAAACTCTTCTTATGTCTTTTCAATTCATTTAGTAATGTTTGTCATCAAGGGAGAGATTGTTGAGTTTAGAAAACTAAATTATGATTAAGATGATGACTAAATATTATTTGATTAATATCAAATTATTTTTATAATATATTTTGTTTAGTGTGCAGAAAAGAAAATTGAAATTGGCCCAAGAAACAATGACTCAAGCCATATAGAATCTAGTCCACATACACACACACTCACTCATGGTCCAAGGTTTATTTGCTTCCGCTTCAAATGCTGAAAGAAAAAAGGGTCCTTAGCAAAATAAAAGAATGAAAACAAACATGGTCCAACTAAAAGCAAGAAGCCCAAACCCGTAGTCCATATCCAAGTACATTCCTTCAACTTAGTTTTCAATTAAATGATTCTATTCCCATTTCATTTGAACAAATCACCACACCACTGAAAGTCAAATCCTCTATTCTTTATCTTCTCTTTTATTATATCACATCACTCTCTGAAACAAGAAAAAAGAAAGAAAAGAAAAGTTCTGAAGTTAGAGTAAAGAAAAGAACGAAAAGCAAATTTCCATTTTCAAGTAAGAAGAGAAGGTAAAAGGGGCTAGAACAAAAGGGAATATCTCATCAAAAAAGAAAATCACAAAAAGTTTTTTCTCCATTTTTGCTTCATCAAGGAACGGTGAAGAAATCAACTCTGTACAAGCACCGAATTGAGAAATGAAGAAAGTGAAGTCAATGGTACTCTGTTGCTTATCAACGATAAAAAATCATACTTGGAGACAAAGTAAAGATGCACGGCTCAGATTCAAGAAGATAGATGAAAAAGGTTGAAAGAGAAAGGTATAGTTGCATGTCACTTCTTCTGCTCTCTTTCTCTCACCTCTGTGAATGCCACTGCTGTTCTGATCTTGGGAGAAGAAAAACCAACATGTGCTAAAGCAAGGTTTCAAGCCTAGGAAGCTTTACTCTTCTATAATACAGGTGAATGGACAAGGACTGGAGCAAGGAGTGAAAAGCACATAGTTTGGGTCCTCGTAGCTCATTGAGTTATTCTATTGTTCTCCTTCATAGTTTTCATTGAGTATTTCTATTTTTCAGTTTAGTCTGTATGAGTTTCAATGGTAAAAGACAAATTGGTGAGGTTTGTATATAAAAGTCATTGAGTGAAAAAAGAAAGAGAGGTAGACTTGGAGAAAAAGCCACAGTTATCTCATAAATTTTTTGTATGTATTTTTGTTCTGTTGTCATGATCCCGAGAGAATTTTCTTACAAGTTGGGTTAGCACTTTGCAGTTAAAAGTTAGGGTGAGTTCTAGTCAAGTTTGGTTTGGGTTAAAAACTTTACTTGTCCCAGATACGATTGGGTAGAATTATATGAAGAATTTGTGATTGTATTATGTTGAAAGATAGTGAAATTTCGTCATTGTTGTGATGGAGACTGGATATAGGCTACATTGCACTGAGTAGCTGAACCAAGATATATCTGTGTGTCATTCTCTATTATCTTCTCTGTTTTTGGTTCTGCAGTATAGGAGACAAAAATAAAGTATCTCCTGATTTCTCTACTATACAATATTTCACTATAACACATATTGCAAGTAACTCTGTTCTGCCTCCTGCTGCGTTAGGAGACAACACCAAAGTCTCTCTTATTTTTTACTCATAGTATCTCTACAAAAGATAAGGTTAAAAGCTAAATTAAAAGGAGGCCAAGATTCAACCTCCATCTCTTAGCCACTGATTACCATCAGACATTCTACTCCTTTAATAATAATTTTTCTTATTTAAAAAAATTATTAATTTCTACCTCAATT
The DNA here is from genome assembly GCF_000817695.3 of Arachis duranensis. Lineage (NCBI taxonomy): Eukaryota > Viridiplantae > Streptophyta > Magnoliopsida > Fabales > Fabaceae > Arachis > Arachis duranensis. The sequence goes on along the minus strand of NC_029772.3, from coordinate 104,008,558 downwards.
ATTAAAATAATACAAAGAGTGCCAAATCACCATTTTCTCAGCTGTGAATACACTAAACTAAACGGAAACAGAACTCCTCTAACAGCAAATTAGTTTTGTTCATCGTTAGTTATTTTTAGTGTACATATTAAATTTCGATTCTTTTATGTGTCTTTTTGTTCAATTACTTGAAAAATTTTATTATTGGATCTATTTCTCTTAAATTTTGATTTATACTTAAATAAAGGTACTAATCAAACTTGTATTATTGATCTCAATTTAAAGAATAGATACAATTCTATTTTATTTTTATGTGGATCAACTAAAAAAATTTATAACACTTTTAAAGATAAAAAATAATAATCTTTTATTGATAATAGAAAAGTTGTACAAGAAATACTGAAAATAGTAATTTTAAAAAAATTTGTAAAGCAATAAATAAAACTCATTTAAATAATGCTAGAAAGTAAGTTTAAAAAAAAAACGAAAACAAAAACAATATAAAGTAGAATTAATGAAGAAAGAAAAGAATACAAACTAAAAAAATGGTTTTCAATATTTACATGCACTTACATTTTATCTTTTTCACCTTATCAGTGTGACATGATTTTTTTTTTAAATTTATGTATTTTTATGAGTTGTCGAATAAAAGTCTCTTAATCTTTAAATGTTCTATTTATATAAAAGCTCTTTTCTTAATGATTAAGCATATCTGCCTAGGTTTTGAATTTATTTTGGGAGACCAAGCTATTTTTTTCACATTTCGGATGTGTTTGTTTGGAATGAAAATAAGAGGAAGGAAAAGAGAGCAAAAGAAATTGAAAGAAAAATAGCTATTTTCTTTTGGTTGGTTGAATGGAAAAATCAAAAAAAAAGAATAGTGTAAAAAAATAGGTCAAACCCATTGAAATTTATTTCTCTCCAATATTGGATGAAAAAATAGAAGGAAAATATACTTGGTATTAATATTCCAATATTATTCTTTAGTTTTTAATACATTTTAAAATATGCAAGACTAAATTGTCTTTTCATAATATTATATATTATTTTTTTTGTTCATTTTTCTTTCATCCAAACATACCTAAAAAAAATAAAATTTTACTTAATTTTTTCTCTAAATATTAAACTCTTCAACTCACATTTCAAAGAAATAGTTATTTCTTTAGATACCAAGTCCTTCAATTCACATTCTAAAAAACTGTTTTAATAAATATTTTAATTATAATCTTTATTATTTTCTTAAATTCGATCTCCTTGTTTCAGTCATGACTTCTTAAAAAATATGACTAAGTCTTTTTATTTTACGTTTTTTTTAGTATTATTTTTGCATTTTTTGACTTTCTTTTTCTATCCTATAATTTTCGAACCAAGTCAAGACATACTTTCTTTTCAAAGGAGATCTTTTTTAATTTATATCAAAAAATCATGAAACTTTGCTTTTTTTTCCAATTTTTCTTAAAAAGATTGTCGGTTTTTTTTTTAATTTACTTTTACCCTTACTTTTAATTTTTATTAACAATATATTTCGACTTATATCTTACTTGGTTGAAAATATTTTGTTCCAACGCAACCAAAATTCTTTATATAATTATTTAGTTAGTTTACTCGAAAAGTAATTAATTTTTTATTGGTACTAGGATGTATAATTAAATATTTGTTTTAGTTTTTTTATCTAACCCTATATATAAAGTAAATCCTCTATATAAAATTCTTTTGAACTTAGTTTATTTTAATATATTTATAATGTTAAAATTATGTATTTATGTGACTATTCAAGTAATATATAGAACGTGATAAATATAATTTTACAGAAGTAATATATATTATTAAGATATTAAAATTAAATTCTTAAATTAATTTTGTTTAAGAGTGAATTAAATCAACGGAAAATAAAAGGGTTTGTAGAGTGCCATCAAGGGTCAATATATTTTGCTAAAATTTTTAATTTAATAAAATTTTTGTACTATTAAAATCAACATTTTTTACATATATCACAATTTTATTTTTAACTTAGAGTCATCATATAACGCAGGTTCTTTTCTATCCTTTTTTCTTGGCATTATCTCCCCGAATCATGGCAGAAAGTGGAGAAATTTTAATTGGCTCCGATCTTTTGAGTAATGAAGAGAAGGAGGATGTAGTATAATTGTCAGAGAAGATAACTATTCACAACTGTATTAATAGTCTGGTTGAAAGACTTTTTGTTGATAAATCCTTTTTAACTGGAACCATGGATGGGGCGTTTAAAGCAATTAGAGAAACTAGTAGGATTTCGAGTAAAGGAGACTGATCACAATCAATTCTAATTCTTTCTTGATAACGAGTGAGATGTTATGAAAATTGAGAGAGACTCTTTATAGCTTTTTAAGGACTATACTTTTCATATTTGAAAAAAAAGAGTATACTTTGGAGAACAACTAATCAATGAGATATCAATATGGGTCCAATTTTGAGGGATTCCTGAAATCTTTAAGACACTGAAGGTTGCTCGAAAGCTTGGTAAAGAGCTTGGTAAGGTGATAGATATGGGATTGTTTTATATTAAAGGGAGAGAGACACGTATCATCAAAACAAGGATTGTTATTGATAGAAATCGAACTGTAAAAGATTTTTTTAAGGTCGTTGGTCCTGATAAGTCTCCAATTGGAGTGGCAGCTCAGTATAAAAAGTTAGGGACGGTGTATATGTACTGTGCAACTATAGGCCATGACCACAAAACATGTGTTTTTAGAGGATATAAAAAATAGGTTAAGGGAGGATAAGATAAAAGAATGAATCAGAGCTGATCAAATTGGTATAAAGGTGCAGATTAAGAAAGATGAAGGTAGAAAGGGAGAAAAGAGCTTTCAAGCAGGTTAGCTCTTTCACAGAAAGAAACCGTTCTCAAACTGTCTGGTAGATGAATTTTTAAACTTAGGTGTTAAAGACAAAAAAAAGGTACAATCAAGGAGTCAAGAATTCTGTCAAAAATGAAAGACGTGATGAGAAAAAGGAGAATGATAGGAGTATAGAGGATGCTATGGTTATAAGTTCGAATTAGATTCAGTTGGGAGGAACAAGTAGTTTTCAAACGAAACATGCTAACACAGGGGGCCTAATTGAAAACTCATGCTAAGTACTCTTGCTGTTGAATACTCCATCAAATATAAAAAGTTGAAATAGATGACTAGATCAAACTATGGAGAGATAAAAATGTTGTCCGGGACTAAAAGAAAGACGAAAGATTAATTGGAGATAGTTTCAAAATCATTAACTGGAGGAGTTGTTGGAGATATGGATCAAGAGATTGTGAAAGGTGCCCGCAGTGGCACTTAATTTACCATGAGAGTCCTAATGTGGAATTGTCGGGGTTTGGAAAGACTCTTGACAATCCACAAACTTAAAAAAATGTGCCAATTCCACTCTCCCAAGGTGATTTTTCTTTGTAAAACTAAAAATCAATCTCGAATGGTAAAACATAAAGTCAGATCATGCAGATATCAAAGTTTCACATTAGTGGACCTGAATGGAGCATCAGGAGAAATGACTCTAGTATGGAAAGATCATGTAGAGGTATACATTTTGTTTTAAAAATTTTTTCCATAATTTTTTCAATTAAAGATGAGAATAAAAATGTAAGTTGGGGGTTGGTTGCAGTTTACTCGAGTACTAATAAGATGACTTGAATGAATCAATTCAAAGAACTTTTTTGTTGACTTCAGCAATTTGAAGGTAGCTTTATCATCTTAGGTGACTTTAATGCAATTACAAGTTATAGAGAAAAGGAGGGAGAAAATATGAGGTCTGATGCCTCTATTGAAAATTTCAATGGTTTTATTTATGATAATCAATTGGTTGATCTTGAATGATAGGATAGTAGTTCACATGGTCAAATAGGAGGGTTAGAGAGGCGTTAATTAGGGAGAGACTTGATCGTTTTATGACTGAAATGGCTTGGAGAGAGACTTATGTACATGCAGTGGTAAGAAAATTATCAAAGAATGGTTCAAATTACGCTCCTCTCTTACTTGATTCAGATCCTCCAAGATGGTCTACCAAAAGAAGATTTAAATTTTAGGAGCGGTGGTGTGAGATGGAAGATATAAGGGCACTAGTAGCAAAAATTTGGGTATGAAAGTTAATGACTCACCTATGTATGTTTTGGCACAGAAATCGAAGTGTTGTAAGCACCATCTAGTGCAGTAGTAGCAGCATAACAAATCCAACTATAATAAGATAATTGAAGAACTAAATCTTAGGTTGGAACAATTGAAGACAATAGGTTATTTTGGTGGGTCAGAGGTATTAGAGGTAGAGAAAAATTTAGAAGATGAATTATAAAAAAAAATTAGAAAGAAAAATCAAGATGCAAGTGGCTAAAAGAAGGGGATAGCAACACAAAGTTCTTTCATTGCAAGTTCGAAGCTAGATATAAGAAAAATAAAATTTGGGAACTAGTTTGGAACAATGGTTAGATAGTTTCAGATCCATATAATATTGCTTTGGTGGCTGAAAATTATTTCAAGAAAATATTTTCATCCGCTAACCCATTAGAACCTAGTGACATATTCAGCGATTTCAATCCTCCAGTTACAGTTTTCATGAACCGGAGGCTAATAAGACCAATCTCTATGGAGAAACAAAGAGATTCACTTTTAGTGTTTGTCCTCAAAGTTCTCCAGGTAAGGATGGCTTCACAGCACAATTTTTTCAATTTTATTAAGATATTATGGATGCTGATGTTTTTAAGACAATTCGTAACTTTTTTGGTGAGGTAAAATGCTCAAGGTGTTTAACCATACACAGATTTGCTTGATCCCTAAGATACCGAATACTAGAGACATGACATAAGTCAGACCTATTAGCTTATCCTCAATCTTTTATAAGATTATCAAATTTCTGGTACATAAATTTCAGAAGTTTATGAATAATTTAATAAATCCAAGCCAGAGTATGTTTTTAAAGTGTAGATTAATTTCTGACAATGTTTTAATAGCTCATGAATGTATGCACTACCTCAAAACTAAGAGGTGCGGATTTGAATGTGAAATGGCTATTAAATTGGATATAAATAAAGCATATAATAGAGTTGAGTGGAGTTTTTTATGGTTCATTATGAGAGAACGAGTTTTGGAACTAGATGAATTTTTTAGATCAGAGAACTAGTTACTACTGTTTTTTACTTTGTTCTTGTGGAATGCCAACCTTATGGCTTTTTTAAGCTAACAAGGGATATTCGGAAAGGAGATCCCTTGTCACCTTATCTATTTCTATTTTGTGCGAAAAGATTATCCTATCTGTTACACAAGACAGAACAAAACATGTATATTCAGGGGATTCAAGTTCATAGAAGGTCTCCAACAATCAATTATCTTCTCTTTGTTGACGACTCTATCTTATCTGGGAAGGCTAATGAGGAATCATACAACAATATCCTATTTCTACTCAATGAATATGAAATGCTTAGCGAGCAAAAAGTTCACCTCCACAAATCAATAGTTTTTTTCAGTTAAGACACCCCACTTACCATAAGACAACAGCTTGTAGAGTTACTTAACATAAAGCATGTGGGAGCCCAAGAAAAATATCTAGGCCTTCCATCCATTATTCAAAGATTTAAAATAGATACATTCGATGCAATAAAGGATAAAATTCAGAAAATAGTTCAGGCTTGGAAGAGGAATCTGTTATCAGCAAGTGGCAGACATGTTTAATTAGAGCTGTTGGAGAAGCTATTCCAATATATATGCTTTCATGTTTTAAGCTTCTAGATTCTCTAGTAGAAGAAATACATAGGATTCTAAGACAGTTTTGGTGGAGTCAGAAGGGAATGGAGAGAAAGATGGCTTGAGTTAGTTGGAATTGTATGACCAGACCTAAAAAGAAAGGCGGATTGGGATTCAAGGATCTCAGAGCCCAGAACCTAGTCTTGCTGGATAAACAGTTTTGGCGAATTACTACTAAGCCTAATTCGCTACTTGCGCGTATGCTCAAAGGAAAATACTATAGATACACTAACCTCCTTTTGGCAGATAAAGGAAATCAACCTTCCTAAGGTTGGCAAAGTCTACTGGAAGAAAAAAAAGTGGTAGAAAAAGTTTTGAGATGGAGTATAAAATTTGGCACAAATATTCGTATTTGGGAGGATCCATGGTTACCTCTACCCTATCCTTTTAGACTCAATAATAACAACAATCTAGTAACAGACATTAATTGAATACATGATTTATTTACAGTAAATGGAAGATGAAATAAAGAGCTAGTTGAAGAAGTTTTTTTTTTTCTGAACCCAATTCTCAAATTCTCTCCCTGCCACTGAACAACAATGGTGAGGGCAACCTTGAATGGACCTAGAACAAGAGAAAGCAGTACGATGTGGCTTCGGAATACTAGGTGGCTTATGATTTTTTTCATGTGCCAGTTGAATATCTTCCAACGGTGATGACGGATTCAATGCTCTGAAAATCAATTTAGGGGTTAAAATTACTATTCAAAGTAATTTTTTTTATGGAGAGTAGCCCATAAAAAATAACCTATACTCAATTTGATCAACCAAAGATTCTCAAATATTTCAGTGATGTGTCTAAGATGTAGAAATGACAACGAAACAATCCTTTACGCCTTGGTGCAATGCGATTTTGCTACTGAGATTTGGTCTTCCTCTTCTTTTGTGAATGGTATAGTGTAAAATGGAACCATAAAGTTTGTAGTCTGGTGACAAATGGTAAATAGAGACATTGAAAGAGGACAATTTTCTATGATTTTCCTTGCATCTCTGTGTTGGACTTTGTGAAAGGCGAGAAATTTGGAAGTTTTTGAAAGTGAGAAGCTGGCGGCAACAGTAATTATGAAAATAGTAAATAAGCTCCAACAAAAAATGACTCAAGTTATAAAATACTGTTTTTTGTAAATTTTTAATTTTTTCTGTTAATATTCCTTTTACTAGTATTTAGTGTTTATCAAAATGAGATATCTCTTTTTTTTTCTTTGTCTTTATAATGAAGAATGTATTTCTTTTTTTTTAAATGTAATTACATATATTTTTAGGAAAAAAAAAAGAGTGAATCAAATAAACAATTCATTAATTTTTATATATTTTTGAGAAAAGTTATCCGCGGCTCCCCGCATATTAATATAAAGTACAACTAATATATATGCTTAATTAATGGTATAATAAAGTTCTGTTGGGATTTGGATTTTTATAATACTTGATTTGATTTTAACGCCACTTACTATTTAATTACTATTGAATAACTAACCTTAATGGCATGTCTTGCAAAGGCTGCTGTCATTTATCATCCATCAGTACATTAGTTAAAGATAAACTTGTCAAATTCCTGTGGATCATAATCAGAACTTGCACTCAAATTACATAAATAGCCATGGATTGCCGGGAACAACTAACAATAATATACTAATATTAATATTCTTTATAGCACACTATTATGGTATAATTATTTTTCAAATTGTCTTAAGCAGTGACGGATCCAGAAAATTTTGGTAGTGGGGGCAAAATTTATATAACATTATAATTATTTTTATAATAAAAATAATATATGTATATAAAAAATTAAATATTAAATTATTTATTAATTATTATATATCTGTGTATAAATATATGTATTGTTTAACTTATTTTTAATGTGTATTTTATATTTTAATATATATTTTATACAAATAATTATTTTTTATGTACATATAGCATGATTATTGTCATGATTATATTTTGTTATTGTAAAATATGATTAGCCTTTAAAATATCTAATATACAAATTAAAACACTAAAATAGTAATTTAAATAATAATATATAATTTAAAATTCTATTCTTTTAGGTTTTGTATTTTTAAAAAATTAAGTAATTTTTCTCTTAACACTATCATCAGAATTTCTCTCTTTCCATATATATTACTAAACAATTATTTAAAAATTCACTTTCCAACACAATTAGAAACCGACTTTTATTGATATTCATAATTAGAAAAGTTCTTTCAATTAATATCCCTGGTCTTAAGATTTAATTAATTTATAAAAATATATTTATTGTATTTTTATTTTTTAAGAGTAAAATAACAATTAAGTATCTAAAAATTTTTACTTCGAACTAATTGGTCTTTAAAAAAAAAAATACTAACTTAGTCTTCTAAGATAATAAATGATGAACATGTAATGTCTTTTTATTAATTTATCACGCAAAATTTAACAGCAGTATTTATATGTACCATTATAGCGTTACCTACTATAACGTGTTTATTTATAAAAGATTATCATGTAAATAATAACTTTTAAAACAAAATTTCACTTATTTTTATAGAATTTATTATAAATAAAAAACAATTGATAAACATTATATAAAAATTCAAAAGATAATAAATATTCTATTATCTAAAATTATATCGTTTCTATATTCACGAAAAGCAACACACACCATATAAATAACAAAATACATAAGTAATTCTATTTTATTTTGTATTATATATCCATTGACAAAAAGATATACACCATTTATTATTATAAAGAGCTTAGTTGATATTTTTTTTCAAATAGTAATTAGTCTAAAATTAAAATTTTTTAAAATGTAATCGTCACTTTCTTCACTTTTTAAATTCAAAACCAAAATGATTGATCAGGTTTAACTTCCAGGCACTAACATAACATAAAATCTAACATGGTACTAAGATGTCATATGCATGAGGAATGATAAGACTGAATTAAATAATGGAAAAATTGATGTTTTAGCTTTTATGTTTTTTTTTTTTTTGGTCAATATGTTTAGCTTGATGAGACTCAATTAACTCCCAAAACAGTGATGTTTTAGCTTGCATTGCTCATGAATTTAGTTGATTACAATGCCTCACCTTCCATTGGGTTATGCTGCCAGCACTTTGAGCTAATTTTATTAACGGCAAGGAATTACTTAATATTTTTCCTTTTGTTTAACTATTAATTAATTTTGGGATAAATACTTAAATTGGTTTCAGTGAATTTCATATAAGATAATTTGGTCTTTAATAAAATTTTGATATTTTGGGAGTTCTTAAAAATTAATTTTATCATATAAATTAATTCTTCTATTACATTTAATGAAATTTTATCATAAAATAATTAAGTCAAAAAATATTATTATAAAATAAATTAATATTTTAATAGAGAAATTAATGTATCTCAAAGTCTCTAAAATAATACAAATTTATTAATAATCAAAATTTTCAATTTAAGTTTTTTAAAGACTCAATTTCAATATTTATTCATTAATTAATTATGCACAAAATATTTGATTTTTTTGATAGGTGAGTTAAAGTTCGCACGAAAATTGCATGTTGTAGGTGTGTTTATAAATTAAATTATATTCGCAAATTTATGGTATTTCCTTTTTTTTAAGTTAAGAGTAAACTTTGAATTTAAGATTTTTAGATAAAGATGGAAAAACTATATTATTTGAGTTATAACTTGTTGACACAAATTTATAGTAAGAGGTAAATACTAAATTAGTACTCGAAAGATTCTAGCGTTGACAAAATAGTACTTGACTTTTGACAAAATAGTCCCTAAAAAATTTTAAAATTTGACAAGTGTGTCCCCGAACTCGTCGGAGCAAATTTCTGACCAACACAATGCTGACATGGCCACCGTATTCTGGTAACCTGGCAAACCATTCCCCAAACCCTAATCCCTTCCTCCCAACGCAGACTCCCCCTCCATCTCCCTTCCCATTGCAGCCTCCTGCCGTCTCCCTCCCCAACGCATGCTCCCCCCTTCTCTCTCCATCGCAGCCCTTCCCCTACCCAATGCACACTCTTTTTCCATCGCAGCCCGCTTCCCTTTCCCTCCCCATCGCAGCCTCCCTCCCCAACGCATATTCCTTTTTTCCTCTGCCTCCCTAATTGCAGCAGCAAAAGCAATAATAATAGTAAAAACAACACTATTAGAATCTCAAACATAACCAACAGAAGAACTTGCATATTCAGAATCTAACCTTGCTTGTTCTTCCTTTTTTTTCTTTTTCCTCCTTCCTTCTTTCTCTTCTCAAAGGACCATAACAATAACAATAACAATAACAATAATAATATCCATTCATACACACAGACATTTACATAAACACGTAACATGCATATATAAATATAAAGAGAGAAAAAGAGAAAGACTTAGGAGCAAAAGGGATACGGCTATTTCAAGCCTTGTTGTGGCTTCGATGATGGTGGCAGTGGTCCTTGATGGTGCTCTTGCAGTTGAAGTTGTTGCTGAGATTGTTGCTACGATGGGAAGAGAGAGAAAAGTATGTGTTGGGGTTGTTGTTGTATTTGTTGCTACTTGCTGTTGATGTTGATGTTGAGGTAATTGTTACTGCGAGTGGTGGTGTTGAGAGAGAGAGGAGGAGTGTGCGTTGTGGAGGGGCTGTGATGGGGAAGGAGAAGGAGGGAGGGAATGGGCGTTGGGTAGGGGGCTGTGATGGGAGGGAGAGGAAAGGGGGGCTGCGATGGGGAGGAAGAGGGAGGGGGTTGCGTTGGG
>NC_029772.3:103997578-103998065 GCF_000817695.3 Arachis duranensis | reverse complement strand
TTGGGTAGGGGGAGGGCTGTGATGGGGAGGGAGATGGAGGGGGAGACTGCGTTGAGAGGAAGGGATTAGGGTTTGGGGGATGGTTTGCCATGTCACAAGAATATGGTGGCTATGTCAGCATTGTGCTTGTCGGAGATTTGCTCCGGCGAGCTCGGAAACACGCTTGTCAAATTTTAAAATTTTTTAGAGACTATTTTCTCAATAACAAAAGTCAGGTACTATTTTATTAGCGTCAGAATTTTTTGAGTACCGATTTGGTATTTACCTCTTTTATAGTAATTATTGGTATTGGATTTATAATTTATATATATGACTAGATTCGATCCATTTGCATTCTAATTAGATTAGATCGCGGATATCACATTTATATTCGTATATCCGATCTACATATGTAAATCCACACTAAATAATAAATAAATAATATTTATGTTATATTTATATTTTATTTTAGTTAATAATTATTTATTTATATATTATGTATTATTTT
>NC_029772.3:103996008-103996821 GCF_000817695.3 Arachis duranensis | reverse complement strand
TTTTAACTTTTGTATTTAATAATAGAAGATATAATAGATCAAAATTAATTAATAAATTTTCATAATAAAAAAATACTTAATTTGTAATAAAAATAAAAATGAAAAAACAGTTAATATAAAATGGAGAAAGTAAAAACTTTTTTTTTGGGATTAACTATTACCTTATTAATAGTTGCAATTAAGTTAGAAATTATTTGTGATCTTATATATAATATTTATTAAAAATGGAGAGAATCTAGAGGGGCGTGTGGTTGCATACACAAATAAATTGGAAATACAAAGGGAGATAGGGAGAGAAAATTCCAAAAAAGAAAGGAAGAAAAGAAACATAAATGAGAAAGAGACGAGGATGTTGACAACTTTAATGTCCCTTCCCATGTAAGCTTCGTTTGGTTTCCGTGGATTTCATTTTTGGACCCATTCGTTTCTCCCTATGTGTCTTGAACCACCCCAAACTCCCATAATAGAACTTGGATCAAAGTCTTTGTTCTTTGTGGCAAAATAAATATTTGCAGACAAGTCCTCCTCCACTTCCACTCCATTCAACAGCCTATCAACGGAGAAAATAAAGATCTAAGATCATCTTCAGTAGAAAACTCATCCCAATTTCTGTTTATGGTGTATCTGTCATAAAAAATAACTTCACATCAGGCTTTTATATCATAAACAGTAAATAGGAACTCAAAACATCTCTCTTTTCTCCATTAGAAGAAACTAATTATAGTCTCTGTTGTAGTCCCACTTAATTAATTAATTAAAATTCTTAAAATTAATGTAATTAACTTTTTTTAATTATATAATTTAAATTTATAA
>NC_029772.3:103988439-103995389 GCF_000817695.3 Arachis duranensis | reverse complement strand
TTTAGATTTTGAAAAATTTTAGTTATTAAACTAGTTTATAATTTTTTATATTTTTTAAAAAATATTTTATATCAAATTATATTAAAATAATTTAAATAAACTAATCCATTCTCATTGTTATTTGGTAAAAATATAAAAATCTTGATAAATATCTAAAAGTTTCAATCAGTCTCTCAATTAGATAAATAATGTAACGTACAGATTAATTAATTCATCTACATAATAAAAATCTAGGAACTTATTTAATAATTTAAATTAGTTTAAAATTATCTAAATATATGAGTCTGATTGGACAATTATATAAATAAAACTCATTAAAATTAAACTCTAAAATTTACCACAAACAATTATTTAAAAACTGATTTAGGACATTATTCAATTAAACCAATACGAAAAGAGCAAATGATTAATGAGGAACATGGAAGGACCTAGATGAAATTTGAAAGAAGCAAGGGTGAAATCGGGTATTTCAAGTTTGGAGCATTTGATAAATATTTGTTGGCATTGAAAGTCCAGGAGTTAACGGGAGCAGCAGAAGGCGCACACCATCTCTCTGTCTCATATTCTGTTTTCTCTCTCTGAAATCTTCATTGAGAGAATGGCCCAGCACTGCAGATCCAAATCCCCATTTTATCTGCTTTTCATGTTTCCTCTCCAAACCTCTCATAAAAATCTCTCTTTTATTTTTGGCTCTCTCTGCTTTTTTCTTATTATGTTTCTTCCACTCTAATGTCTTCTTCTTCTTTTCTCTACTTTATTCTGTAACATAGCAAGTGTCCACGCACAATGAACTGCATCCTTCACTTTTCTCCTTCTTCTTCTTCTTCTTCAGGTGAGTCTTAAGTCTCTTTTCAGTTTTCACTTCATCTCATGCGCGAACGACATTTTTCCCGTTGTTTTTTGTTTTTTTTTTATCCTTCCATTATTGTAATTATTATTTAATTTTAGCTTCTAATTTCTAATATAGTCTCACTGGTTTTCTTCAGTCCCATAGTTATATCGGGTTTTGTTGTTTTTATGGTTGAGTTTGGTTATTTTCTAATTGGTTCTCTATCATTTTGGAGCGTGTAATATGTATAATCTGGTTTTTATTTTATTTTATTTTATTTTTCTTTTGGGCTCAGTTACGTTTCCGGGACGTCAAATGATTTTGGTTGATCTTGTTTCAGTTTTTTGGCAAAAGATTTCCAAGTCCTGTTACCCTTTTCTTTTTTTGCTTTTGGTCTTTACCTTCCACTGGCTTGATTGTTGAATGGATTTTGATTTGATGCTATTGTCCTTTGAGAATCTGATTCTTATTTGCGTTTGGAGGTTTGTCTTGTGGAAACTTTTATCTTTATGGTGGTTTCATAGCATTTGTTCCAGCTCTATCCATAGCCAATTCTCTGTTCTTCCCTTCCATTTTCTCTTCATACATGAAACTAGTTGAATTCTACTTGAATGCTGATGGTTTTTCCTATGATTATTCTTTGTGCTTCTGTTTTGAGGCTGTAATTTGTGCTTTCATTGCCAGTTATAAACATGGTGTATAATTGAGGAATAATTTTGAAGTTAATGTTTCCATTTTGTTTATTCATTTACCTATTTTTGCAGATACTAGAAACTATTGTGTGTATAGAAAAATTCTGGTGACTGTTCTGTGGCAAGTGGCAACATCTTGATATGAATAGTAACAAAACTCCCTTTTTTTTAAAAAAAATTCGACATCCATGTATCAATAATTAATCTTATTTTGTGATCTCATGTTTTAAAAGCTTATTATGCTGATAGAGTGTTAAATTCAATGCTTGTGTTTACTAGTTTTAAAAGCTTATCATGCTTATGAGGAACTATTTGGTATTCTACTCTGTTACCTATATCTAAGACACACCACCATTTGATGGCAATAAGTTCACATTTCTAGCCGTCGTCATAATCTGGATGCCTTATGTTAATATTATTGTGTTCCTATGATTTACTAACATATGCTTGAAGTTGGCTTGTCATAAATCTTCATCTATTTTGCTTCATTCACCATACAGATTGACTTGCATTCAATTTCTCCAGCATGTTTTTCCTTTGAGGGTGCTTGATTGCTATGTAATATGGATTTATCATGATCTAAAATTATGCTGTGCTTCAATGTTTTTGGTTAAACTACACAATTGAATCTAAAATTTTGGGTATACTAGTTAGTTACATAGAAAAGGAACTTAAGTTGTTAGCCAACAATCTTGTTTAACTCTTCTTTTTCATATGCATAAAATACCTTCCTTTGGTGCAGGTTTTCCTTCCTTTGGAACCGAGGGTGACACACTGCTACATCTTGTTTAATTGAAACTGTGTTCTTGTTTATGGCATTATTGGAAATGGGCGCAAACGTGCAATGTGACGGCTACTTTCCAGGATATTATTCAGCAAGAGATCTCCTATTTGAATCTGAACGCAGCCCATGGACCTCATCTAATGTTAACAGTGAGCTTAAGAATGAGTTGCATTACGTTGGTTCCTTGCCGGTATCATCGCCTTGTAACCTTCTAGGCTACAACAAGGAACTTCTAAAACAGACAATACTCAAGCATGAAGCCATATTCAGGGACCAAGTATGTTAATTATTTATTTTGTTAGATTGGATTCTCTCTATGTGTCTTCTGTCTAGTTCTTTCCTTATTGGTTAATCAAATTCTGAATTTTATTGGTTTTCAGATTCATGAGCTCCACCGCATTTATAACAAACAGAAGGAGTTGATGGAAGATATTAAAAGAAATGAATCATATAAACAGCACTTGAGGTTGGAGGCATCATCATGGTCAGCTTCTTCTTTGCCATCCAAAAATGCCCAAAAGATATCTTACTCGCCAAACTTGCCGTGGTCTACGGCTCAATCATTGCCACCGGGGGCTTCTCTACAAGAGAACGGCAAGAAAATATGTCCCACTCCTGTTCCGATAGTGACCGAAGAATCTTTCAAAGATTCTAAACCATCAGAATCCAAATACAGAAAAGTTGGCAAAAAGATATTGGATCTTCAGCTTCCGGCTAACGAATACATTGATAGTGAAGAAGGTGAATGTTTAGAAAACGGAAGTGTCACTGATGTGCTGCAAGTCTCAGCTTATTCTTTAAATGGATCTTCCAAAGTTGTGTGTGGCAATGGTGAGAAACCATATGGAATCAATTCTAATGGTTTTGCTGGCTTAAATTTACAATTTAAGCTTGAAGAAGCAACTTCAAAGTCTTATGATTCGGCAGCCCCTTCACATAATAGGAACAATGCCTTTTATGATCTGTCAAAGACAACAAAATTGAGCTATCAGAATTTTCCAAATGATGTCATTTGGAATTTGAACAAGCGAAAGGATCCTGAAAATTTCTCAGGAAACCCTCTGTTGGAACAGAGAAAGATACAGGAGCAGATGTGTAGAGGTAATATTATACCCTTTTTCAATTCAGATTTGTCAGCTGCTATTATAATCTGTTCATAAATACGTACAATTATAACTTTTTTCATGTAAATTCTTCAATTTTCAGGGCAAAGTGGTGGTGCATTGGATTCTTTTTCCAAAGTTATTTGTACAGGAAAGCAATCTGATTCAATTGAACCATTAAGAAAGAATATGGAACAATTTAATGACCCTCCATATTTTCATCCATTAAATCATGTTAGCGAACCTTGGCCAGTGAGGAAGTTTTCTAGCAATGGTTCACAAGTTCAAGGTTTCATGAGTAATGGCTCACTTGGATCCAGCAATGCACCTCACACATGCTCTCAATATGATAAGTTAAGTTCTGGGATTTCACCCGCTGAGTTATGGAAAACACCTGCTTACTGTGGCCAAAGCTCAATAGCAGTTCCGGCACTTCCATTTTTAAGCTCTTCAGTATCATTGGGTCAAAGTTCTAAATCATTGATGGGAATTTCAGTGTTCACTCAAGATGAGAGTTATCAGTGTAAAAGTGGTAAACCTGGCCATGATTTAGATGGCCGACACTTTCTTCTGGGCAGCAGGTCCAAGCCGTTGGATCTTCCATCAATTAGTTCTAATGATCCCAATAGCAGTGCCAAGCACGATTCATTGGATAGCGATGAGCTTCGGATGAATATCATGGGTTCTAAAGATGTGGGAACTCTCAAGAATCTAAACCTGAATATTGCACCTGCTGGTTATTTTGATATAACAGCACTTCAAAGCATTCAGATTCCTAGAAAAGAAAATAACCTTCAGGATTCAAGTAGGGGGCTGCCATGGCTTAAGGAAAAGGTTGTATTCAAAGGAAAACAGAGTGAAGGGAGTAAAATTGCTACCCAGATTGATTCTGTTTTCACAAATTCTTGTAATGTGGAGTTAAAGAAGACTGAGGAGAGTGACCTTAGTGCGGATAAGATTCTTGCGCTTCACTGTAATGAGGGGCCTCAAATGTCGTCTGATCGTCAACCTTTGCATGTCCCGAACCAATTGAAAAGCCAAGGTGCTGATGGAATTGAGGGAAAATGCATATTTGATGGAAAGTTATCTTGCATTCAATCACTACCCCCTGCTGAGTATACAGGGAAGAATGAGCAGAAGAAACAAGAATCTCTGGCTGGTATTATTGACCTAAATTCATGCATGATTGAGGAAGAGAATATGCTGATGGAGGTTGATCTCCAGGCACCTATCAGTCCAGAAAACAAGGAATGCTCGCCGCCTAGAGGAGAATCCAATGAAAACCAGCTTGAGATGCCATTTCAATTGGCAGGACAAGAGGATCCGGAAGCGCAAGAGGAGCAAGCTAGAGTTGCTGCCGAGGCTTTGGTTACCATATCAGGATTTGTGGACAACAATGGTCTCAAAAAGACAACTTGTTTATTGTCCGAATCTTCTGCAAGAAGTCCTCTTCACTGGTTTGCTGGCATTGCTTCCACAGCAGCAGATCATCCAGAGAATAATGCAGGTTGGAGCAGTGCAGCGAACAATCTCGATGACTTTTCTCCTATCAACATTGATTACTTTGAGTTCATGACCTTAAATTTGACCGAGACAAAAGTCCTAGATTGCTGCTATAGTAACACTATTGGCCAGATGGAGCAAGTAGGCGGATCAACTTCGCCAACTCAGCCAAGGAAGGGCCGGCCAAATAGGGGAAGGTGGCGGAAGGACTTCCAAAGCGAAATCCTCCCTAGCCTTGCTTCTTTGACAAGGTACGAGGTGACCGAGGATCTTCAGATCATAGGAGGTCTTGTAGCTGCTGGTACCCACTCGGAAACAGGTTCTCTAAGAAGTGCAGGTAAAAATGTGTCAGCCAGGGGGCGCCGTCGATCCGGTACTTCGATTTCTAACAACACAGAGTTGCATTTGAGCAAGCTAACTAGTACCACTGGATTTGGAACTGAGAAAGGGTGCCTAATAAGCTGGGGAAAGATTTGTAGAAAGAGAAGGGGGAAGAGACTTCCCACTACTAAACCCCATCATATTTTGAACCAAGTATATAACTAATTCTAAGATTAATTCCATGGACTTTGGACGAAGTTTCTTTTTTCTTTCTTATTTTGTTTTTTTTTTTGTTTTTTTTTTTTTTTTTTCATGTCTAATTTTAACAGCTTGTGTATATTCGAAAGAAATATAAATGGTTAGTAGGTGTTCATTTTGTTGTTTGTTTATTGGAATGGAATCTATTCTCTCATCTCATCTTAAGAGATGGAATAGCTTGTCTCCAAATTTGTTTGTTATAAATTTTTCCCCTCTTGATAAGCATAGACAATAGATGATAAAGAATAAAAGCAAAGCCATCTTTGGTGGATACTTACTAGATAGGATTTCTTTTCTTGGTGTCACATAGGGTGTGTTTGATATAAATGGAAATTTTAATATTAAACTTTTTAGGTGAACAAATTCAAAAGATGAATGCACATGAAGAAACAGAGTAATACGGGGTGGAAAAAGTATTTTAACTTATAAGGACTACAATATGAGAATGTTTCTTTTATGGGAAAGAAAAAGTATGTACTTTTTGCAGTTTTTACTTAATTAAATAAATGTTAGATTAATGGCCAAAAAATCTGTTAGAAATGCCACTGAAATTTTTTATAAATGACACAAAATTTTAAAGAACTACAAATCCAAAATTTTAACTCAATTAACAAAATACATTCTGAAAAAAAAAAACAGTAATTGATTATAAATAACATAGCAATGACTAAATATATTATATATGAGTTTAATGCCACTCAATTAGTTTAATGATAAAAAAATTGGTTAAAAAATTGTGTATTAAAATTAAGAAATTTCGGTGTCAAAATTAAAAAATTTAATGTGTCACAGTTAAAAACTTTCGGTGCTATTTTTCTAATAAATTCTATAGAATTCAAAACTTTACTTCCTCTTCACGTTATTCTTGATCATCATATTTTTCTTCTTTTTCTTCTTATTTCTCATTTTCATAATTCTTCTTGTTTCACCCTCTTAATAAGAATCAATATCACGGTTAAAAAGGTTCGATGTTGTTGCTAATAAATTTTGCACAATTCAAAACTTTCATTCCTCCTCTTCCTCCTCCTTTTCATCATTATTTTGTTTCACATTCTCATAATTTTTCTTATTTTATCATCTTAACAAGAACTTCTATCACGACTAAGAAAATTCGGTGTCAAAATTAAGAAACTTTTTGTCATGATTAAAAAATTTTGGTGCTATTTTTTTAAATAAATTCTACACAATTCAAAATTCTCTATCCTCCTCTTCTTCATCATCATCTTCTTTTTCTTCATCTTCTCCTTCTTATTTTTTCTACTTATAATTCTTCTTATTTCACCATCTTAACAAGAATACAAAATAAAAAAGAAAAAATTCAAATAAAAAAAAGAAGAAATAAAAAATATTGTAACAACTAGGAAGAGGAGAAGGAGGAGAAAAACAGCAACAATAAAAAATGACAACGAAGGAGAAACACGCGAAAAAAAATATGGAATTCACACGCAAGTTATGTGAGT
>NC_029772.3:103948654-103986382 GCF_000817695.3 Arachis duranensis | reverse complement strand
AAATTATTTGATTAATATAGGAGAAAAATATATTATTATATGATAGAATTAATATGAGTATATTTTATTATTAAATAAACAAAGTTAATATAAAATAAAATTATACATAAAAAAGCAAAGAAAATAAAATTAAAATAGCAAAAGTGATAAAAAGATTATTTTTATAATTTTATTTTGTCATTTTTATGTATAGAAGATTAGAAAATAGTAAATTTTTAACTAAATTAATTTATATTTATTGTATTCAATTTAAATAAGTAATAAATTATCTTATTTTAATTTATTCCTTAAATTTATATATCATAAAAATTAAATCAAATAATTAATATACATAATTTTAAATTGTGTGATACTTAAATATCTATTCAAATCAATTAGTTGATATAATTAATTCATCATAATGAATTGACTTTAATGAGTTAAATAAAATAATACAGAAGCATGCTACGTTGATTCTATCATTAAAGGTAAAAATTCAGTTTTTATATGATGATAGGATAGATAATATAATAGACAGCGAAAAAGAGAAAGATAAACATTTTATATCTTAAGTTGTTTCATTTGAATGTTGCAATGTAGGTATCATATTATTTTACTTATTTTACCCTATGGACTCTTTTGTAACTTTATTTCAGTATCAATAGAATTTTATAACCTTTGAGTACTAAATTAAAATTCAAAATGAAACTTAAAAAAAAAGTAAAGAGTATAAAATTATTGATTGAAAAACACTCTAAATAATAAAAAGCCAAATTAACTTTAATATTAAATTTAGTAATACGATTTTAATTTTATATAATAGTTAGATAATAGATTAGTAAAAGTAAAGGGAAGAATGACTTTAATTAATATTTTATAAAATATTTATTTAAAATAATTAAAAAATATAAAATTATGATATTATTAAAAATAATACATTTTCATGTTAAAAAATTATATTTAAATAAAATATTTATAAAATATAAAATTTAGAGTAACATAAATATTTATAAAATATTTATAAACATTAATCATTAATCAATTATGAACTAACATAAAATTATAATATAATTTATTTATGAAAAAATAATCAATAATTAATATTAATAAATATAAAAATCATCCAAACACTTTGAAAAGTATGAGTGGTTAATTATTATTCATTATTAATAATATTTTGTTCATAACAAAAAATGAAAATATAATTATTCAAATTTAGATTTTAAAAAAATAAACGTATAAGTAACAAATGATCTATTTTATCATGTATATTATAAATTAATGAATTAAACTAACTGATATAATGAATTATAATTAATTAATTGGTATAAATTATAATAAATTATATGATATTTAAAAAGAAAATAAAGTCGAATAAAAAAATAAAAAATAGAAGAATAGAAGACTACAATAAAATAAATTGAATGTAAATTTTTTTTCTTTTTACAAATTTTATATCACATCTGCTTCAATAATAATAAATAAAAATACATCAACTTAATATCTAAAAAAAATGATGAGATAAAATCATAACACAATTCTAAAATAAAATTTTAAATTAAACCATAATATCATTGCACAACACAAATTAAAAATAATTTTACACTACAATATACCACACAAATAGATAAATGACTTAAGATTAATTATGGATTTTTTATTTATTTATGCAAACATGATAACACCATGGTCTATAAATGCTTAATGGATAACATATCATATATTACTCTAAATGATGAGCACGGGAGTTGAAAAGTATGTGCTGATTTGTGTTCATGATAGTTGCCTTCTTGTGACGGCGCCTCATAGGAAGAAAAAGAATTGTTGTAAAAGCTACCCAATAAAAGAGTAATTGGTAAATGAATGATATTTTCTTCTAGCATATATGGTCTTTTATAGTGGTAAAATAAAAATAGAATAAATAAAATTTTGTATTTTTATATTAGAAATAGAATTTGATATTTATCCTAATAAAATTAAATAATTAATTAGTTATATTTAAATAAATAAAATAAATTAAATAAAAATATTTTTAAGAATTAATCAAATCAATTAGTCAATACAAGAATATTTTTAAAAATTAATCAAATCAATTAGTCAATACAAATAATTAGTATAATTAATTTTATTTGATTTATTGAATTCAAAAAATAAATTAGAAAATAATTGATTGAATTAATTAGTTGATATAATTAATTTATTATAATTGATTGTATTTAATGAATTAAAAAAATAAATAGAAAAACATAGGAGACCGTGATTTTTTTAACTAAATTAATATGTATTTATTATATTTAATCAGTATAAGTAACAAATCATCTATGTTATTATATATCTTATTTAATCTTGCATGGCACGAGTTATATTTTGATTTTTAATTATTTACGTACATAAATGATTAAAATATATAACATAAATATCGTAATTATTATAACTCTATGATATAATTATAATTAACATATTTTATCATAATTAAATATTGATTTGATATAATTATAATGAAAATACTTTCCCAAAATAATATAATCTACTATTATTCATCCACTAATTATTTGGCAATAAACCTTAATATAATTTTTTATATCTCCGCTATGGAAAATAACTACTTAGATATACCAAATAATATGTAACATATTACTACCTGTATAAGTTAAGGCACAAATACAGAATTTAATTAAGGTGATTGAAACTTTCACCAAACAGAATATGACCTCAATCGAATAAAAAAGGGTACTCGATTTTGCATTAATTATCTAGTCGAAGAAATAATATACTCGTTCATTATTCATGTTTCATTATATTTTTTAAATAATATATAGAAAATATATATCCTGTGTTGTGACTATTAGTAATTTTATTAATAAGCCTTTTTTTAAACTATTACTAATTTCAATTTTAATAGAAAATCTGAGGAAATAATTTCGCTTGCCATAAATAATATACTAAAACTGTTAGTATATTATCTTCTATATGGTTAATTGAATTTATCAATGATTTTTCCGTGTAAATCGTTATTACCCAGTTTTTAATAACTACTTAATATACAAAATTTGAAATTGGAAATTGTTATTACTAATTCAATTAACTGGTTAATTGAGTAATAATTGTCAAATTATTAAAGGGCAAAACCATTAATTTACTCAATAGATTTCCATATATTATTTATATTTCAAGTAATAATTTAAAATTATATTATTTACCCAGTTAATAATACTATTATTAATAATTATTTTTTGCATTGATTTTTAAATCAATTATTAAATAATTATTTTTGTTAAGATAATTGTTTATAAATTATTTCAAATTATATTTTGTTAAGATATAATTATTTAGATTATTACTCATGACACGGGTATAATTTCATTTTATACCAATTAATCAATTATAATTATATGACACGGGTGTAATTTCAATTTTATCCATTGATTATTGGTAAATAAATTTTATTCTAATTATAAATAAAATCTGTTTTTATTGGCAAATAAATTGTCTTTAGGTCAACGATTTAATATATGTGTAGGTTCATTTTTTGTCAAATATAATGAAAATACAAATAAAGAAATAAAGGATAAAAATAAACTTAATAATATCTGACACACTTCATTTTATTAAATTATTTAAAAATAGCAAATTCACAAAAAATCATCGTAATATATAAATTGAGGCAATAATTTAAAATTCTATAATTATAATTTAATCAAATACTAATAGTAAAACCAAATTACCTAAACAATATTGAACCTATTATAGTCCTTAGTCACGTATAGAATAGAATCATTCTTGTAACGACAACCAACTGGAATAACATCGTAAGTTTTAATATTTAGAATTCGTGCAAAATTAGACCATCCTCTTGTTAGATAAGCTTCATCATCCGCTATCCATGTAATGCGGCAAGATATAGAATTGTCGCACCGAGAAACCAAACTAACTCTTATTTCCCTCAATGACATTGCGTGCATGCAAAAGAAAGCTGGTAATTTTTGAAAAAAATCAAAATATGTTAAAAAAATTATTCTAATAATGAACAACTTAAACTAAAAAAATTTAAATATATTACCAATCGTTGAAATTGCATATCTGAATTTGTCATGAATTTAGCAAAACTGAACTGAAACTGAGGAAATTCAATTTCATTATGTGATCCACTTCGAAGATTTTCGGACAGACGTAAAAAGCATGGAGGGGATGGAACTTGAACTTGCCCTATAAAATTCCGTGGATGCAATTTCTCAATCAAAAATCTAGCTCCTCCTAAGAAATCTAACTTTAACCACATTCTATTGGGTTGGTCATAATAGGTGAGTAGATCCAACCATCCTTCGGTAAAGTAGAGACTATTGCCTCTTCTTTGAACGCTTACATCCATGTAGTTGGAACCCGAATCAATGAAGACAACTCGATGAGGTATTTCATGGATGTGATGCATTGTAAATGATTGTGGCAAAAGATAATCGAACTGGAACATTAGACGATAATAATAACTTAGAGTAAAAACAAATAAAAAATTATCAAAAGAATAATATAATAGAATGAGTATATAAAAATATTATAAAAAATTATAAATTGTACCTTAAAAGGATCAACTTCAATAAAAAATGAAGAATACATTCTTATTCTATGAAGTAGTAAAAAAACCACTAAATATAAAATTATGAATTGACTCTCAAATTTAGATTCATGTACCACAGGAAAACACTATATATAGACTTTAGTAAAACAAAAATAAATACGTAAATTACTTATTATTAAGGTAATTTTTTAATAATGCATTAAATTTTGATTTGATACAATTATAATGAAGATATGTTTCTAAATTAGTATAATTATATATTATTCATTAAATATTAATTACAATATAATTATATTAAAGGTATTTTTTATAAAATAATTTAGAAAAATTATTTGATATACGTGAATCGGGTAACAAAGATTTTTTATTATTATTACTATTATAAAAAAAATTTATTCGTTTTGGAGGAAAAACGGAGGCATGAGAGATCGACACGTCACTTTTAGTAGTTGGGGAAAAACACAGTTTTAGTATATTAAATAGATAGATTGATTTTCAAAAGAATTTAAGGTTTAATTTTCCATAGAAGCTTAACTGCTTAAGGATATTTTTTTAATTGTTTTTTATACTATTTTTGGTTGAAGGAAAATTAATTGATTACTTTCTGTTTTAGGAATTAAAACGTGTCAATACTTGTTTAGTTCAAATCAATTGGTACTTGTTCATTTTAAATAAGGTTTTAGAATATAGGGCGGAGTGAATTTAAAATACGGTGGTTAACAAAAAATTAGAATATGATTGATTATTTCATTGTGAACTTAATTAAATAGAAAATATAGTAAGTGGTCAACTAACTCTATAGAAAAATATAAATAGGTTCTCAATTTTTTAATTCGAAATTAAATAAGTTTTTTATTAATTAAAAATACAAAAAAATATTTTTTTATTTTTTAAAACATAAAATATTTAAGTTATTTTGTTTAAATATATGAAGATAAATATATTTTTTAAAAAAATTTAAATATTTAATATTTTAAAAAATAAATAAATTTTTATATTTTTAATTGATTAAAGACTTATTTATCTAAGGATAGTAGGGACTTATTTATTAAAATGTGTAACATTCTCTTCGTCCAAAAACGAAGACCGTTATTAAAAGTTATTTAAGATATTTAAACATTTCTGCACCTAAAATTATCTACTTTTCTACTATATATTTCATCAAATAAATATAATAAATATTATATCATGACCTAACCATTTTATGCGGACAGGGTATCAAACCCAACAGCCTGCCGGAATTATACGCTTCAAGTCCTTCAAAATAAAATGCATTCACTTGATGGAATTATCGTTTTAATATTTGTTTTTAAGGATATACAAACTTTTTCGTAAAAGCTAAGACAAAAATACTTTTGGATTATAGTGATACATTTGTTGTAAGAAGCGATTATTACATTTATTAGAGTATTTATTTATTTTGATTTCTAAAAATTTTTTGAATTAGACACTTTAGTTTTTAATTAAAATTAATTATTCAATTGGTTCATAACAATTAATTCTGTTAGTCACTTAGGTTATTTGTTCTGTCAATTCTAACGAAGGATAAAATAATCCCTAACAACTTTAACAGGAGACAAAATGACTCCTGACCCTCTCTATTCGAAAACAATACCGTTCTCCTCCAATTTTCATCAGATCTTGTATAACCCTAATATTCATACTTTCTTTCTTCACATTCAGAGTTTTCTTTTCCATCTTCTCCTTCATCTTCTTCAACTCTAAGATCAAGCTACGGTGCAACTGTCATACGTGTCGCACATACCTCAACATGTCATGAACCATACACTTCTCAAATCATTGTGACTGGTACACCCACCTCCTCCACACTTCACCCACCAAAAGCATCCACCTCTATATCCTCGATAACAGCATCACCTCCAACCCCGACAACGTCCACCACATCCTTAAGACCAAGTTCCACAACTACCCCAATAACATGTCTTTCTCCACTCTCTAGCAAGCAATATAGATTGTTGCACATTAGGATATCATATATAAGAAGATTCTCCTTCGACATCATATACAAATTCTCATTTAAAATGGACCCTGAGTATTTCATTTCTTTTCTTCCGAAGTCCAAGTTGGCAGACATTTTTGACCTCGCATCCAATCTATCACTATAACGAGCAATGTCGTCGTCGCCGCTCATATAAAGACTGAAATGATTACTGAACATTGGTTCGGAGAAAAAGCTGAAAGAAGCAATCGGAGTGGTGGACAATGTGGCTATGGAGATGATAGAGCGGAGGAGGAGGGAGATGGTGACGACGATGACAAGTCTTAACAAATCGGACTTGCTGTATAGATTCAAGGAATCCATGGAAGACGATAAGTGCTTGAGAGACATAGTCATTAGTTTCCTGAGTATGAATTGGTTGAGAACAAGTTGAAAATTTTTCTTCTTGTAAATATTAAAGTTGTAGAGTGTGCATTCCGTAACTTGAAGTTGCAGTGTTAGACTATTAAGGTTATGCGAGATATGATGAAAATTAGGAGAGAATAGTGTCGTTTCTAAACAAGAGAGATCACGGACCATTTTGTCCCTTATTAGAATTATCAGGGATTATTTTATCATCCGTTAAAGTTGACAGAACAAAGGACTTAAGTGACTGACGGAGTTAATTGTTAAGAACCAATCGAATAATTAATTTTAGTTGAGACTAAATATCTAGTCCAAAATTTTTTGGGGACCAAAATGAATAAATACTCTATTTATTACTATTCTTATTTACATTATTATTCACTTTAGAAAATAATTACTATATATTAACAAGGGAAAGAAATTATAGAAATTATATTATTATTAATTTTTTAGTACTAATCACTCTTTTATTTAATAAAAAACATAAAAATCTTTAGTCCGGCGGGTCGGCCCACTCCGTCTCGCCAAAACTCACAAATTGGCAGTTTTTTTATTTGGCGGGTTCCAATTCCTATCCCGACCCGCTTTTTAGTGGGTTCGACAGGTCGGCCAAACGGGTTCGACCCGTTTTCCACCCCTAGTACTAATTAAAAAATTTAAAGTGTCTTAATTGTTGAAGAGACTTTATTAAAATTAAAATTTTTTTGAAACAATTAATAAAACTTAAATACAAACTCTTTATGGGCAGGAGGAATTAAGCGCTAATGGTCTAACTTTATTTACTTTTACTTGCTTCAGGTGACATGATAGGTGATAGGGATATGGGACGAGGTGTTGACGTCCGGAGTAGTGGTTGTAGTAGGGGGCGGTCCAAGAAGAATACGGGCGTCTCCCCTTGACTTGGGTGAGTCGTCACCATGCACCTAGCCTACAACCACAGTGACTACTACCGATTTTGTGGTTAACGCGCCGACCTTGTCTCCCAAGTCGCAGACACAACTACATAGGGGTTGGACCCTATAAAGATAATATTGACCCCAAGTCTATCCTCAGAGGCGGGTGGCACACACTAGACACCTCCACAGCCACAACCTTAGATATAACCTCAGCCACTACCACAGACCCATACACCATCCCAAGCACAGACATTACCTAATTCGTAGTTATAGCCGACACAGTTGATAACTGGAGCCTTAAAAGAGGGTGCCCCATCTACACGGCCTATTAGATAGAGGCTAGAGTGGGATGGAGGTGATTGATATGTTTTACATTTACGGATTTAATTAATTTTATAGTATAACATGCATATATAATAAAAATTATTTGTTTAAATGACAATTGTCCGAGACTAAGGAGAGAAAGGATTACTTGAATTTTTAAGAGCCACCATAGGTAGTTCATACCCAAATTTAGCATGGCTCCATATCACGTTTGTGATCTTTAGTGGGGATTTTTTAAGGTAGTTAAGTATTAAACTTCAAATTATAAATTTATATTGATTCGATTTACTTTTATTTGATATTATAGGATCACTTTAAGTTCGTCCACGGGAGAAACAGACGATGTACAATGCTTAGCAAGTGAGAGCTGCAAATGTCTCCAGGAGATGCTAGCACAACAAGGGTGCTCCTGTATACTGGATCCTAAACTATATCCTCACCCAGCTGAAGGAGTACCGGAGCACATGGGATTATTAGACGATTTGGGCTAAGGACCGAGCCAGTCGAGCATCTGATTTAAAGATTTAATTATTATCTTAATTTGTTTACTTTATTATTAACAAATCTGAAACTAATATAAAGACTTCTTGAAATTCTAAACTTTATAGACACGAGATCGAGCTGGGTCATAATTCTCATCGAAGTGAGGTCTTTCAGAGGACGCACACGAGAAAGGAAGACAATAACAAGTGGATCAATAAGTGGTTTGAGGACGCTTCTGTAAGTTCATCAAACCCAAATATATCTTAATAAATTATATTCATTTATTTTTTTAACTTGTGTTCAATTTTATTTGATTTCAGATTGAGTTTGATGTTTAACTAGCCAAGACCGAAAAAAAGTGTGCAACTCAGATTGCACAGAGAGTTCTGAGCCGCCACCCATATCTAAGGATAAGATATGGACATAAATAGTTGGCGGCTGCATGCGGGGGAGGGTCTATGGCATAGGACATCAATCCACTATGACTACTTTGTGATTTTCTATTGTTGAATCCACTGCCAGTAGAAGTGTGGATATTAGGGAGTAGGTTAGCCTACTCAACAGGGAGCTGCAGCAGGCATGGAGCGAAATCTACAGTAGCATTAGACGAGATATGCAGAATTGGAGGCACGCTATCAGGAGGAGCTGGATGAGTGGAAGCATGGTCATCGGAGATACGAGTGGAAGATCAGAAACCTCCAGAAGACCGTTGTCATCCAGCTATCCAAGCTAGACCAATGAAAGAATACAGTTACGGACATGTACTCTTTCATACAAGAGAAGCTAGGGAGTGGCTCGTCCAATCGTGCACCAGCCATGCCACCTCTTTCGCCACCTAAACATCCTTCAACAGCATCATCTGGTCCTTGGCTGCCTACACCACTAATAATACTAGCGCCACCACTACCTCTAAGACCTTAAGATGGAGTCGACGACGACGACGGTGACTTCATCTTGAATGATTACACGTAGTGTACTTGTATTAACAGACAATAAATCCTATATTGTATTTAATATTACTGACGGTCGATAGCCGTCAATAATATTGGCTGTGATTTACCAATGACCATTTTGTCATTGGTAAAATTCGCATCTCTTGTAGTAGATAAAAACACAGAAGAATAATTATTACATTCATTGTTATTCTTATTTTTTCCAATTAGTCATTTTAGATAATAATTACCATCCACTATTGTAGAATGTAATATTAGGTAGCGTTTGGTATGGGGTACTAGGATTGAAATTGAGGGACCAAAACTCAGTAAAGTCAGCATTGTGTTTGGTGGCTAGAAATTAGAACTAAAATTTTAGTTCAGAACATAAAATTTATGTCCCTTCAGTACCTCAAAAAAGTGGTAATAAAGGGGACTGAAATTTTGGGAATGAAAACTGAAACTTTAACAAATAATTTTTTTCTAAAATATCCTCTTTCAATTTTCCTAGTGAACCCTTCTAATGAATGAGAAGACCTCTCTGATGCCTGCTTCTGATGACTGAAAAGAAGAAAGGAGGAGGGAAGGGACGATGCCGATAGATTTAAATGCTATCGTCGTCGTTGACACAAAAAGGAAGAAGAAGAGTGAACGAGAGAGAGGAGACACATACAGGGATAAAGAGAGGGCTAACCAAGAGAGATCTTAGACTCATTCTCAAAAAGAACAAGAAGAAGAAGGAGGAGGAAGAGAAAGAAGAGGAGAAGGGATGGGACGGTGTCGGCGGGGTTGAATGCCGCCGTCATCGTCGATGCAAAAAGGAAGAGGGAGAGTGAACGAGAGAGACAGAGAGAAAGGAGAACATGCAAGAAAAGAGTTAGCCAAGAAAGAAAAGCTTTGCATTTTTATTTAATTAATAAAGATATTTAAGTCATTTTATTTATTTCAGTCTCTATATTTAACTTAAACCAAATATAATATTAAGATATAACTCAATTCTGTTACTTTACACGAAATATAATACACAGATTTAATTTAATTTTTGTCTCTAAGTATCATGTATTTATAACTTTTAAAAGCTAAGGGTATTTTTAAAAGTACTTAAGGAAATTTTTTTTGAAAGTTGGTTTGTGCGTATCAAAATTAAAAAAACTAATATAATCTTATATATTAATTTTTTTTTTTCGATTCTTGAGTTACAAGTTTGACTCAAAAAGGGGAGAATAGACACAAAACAAATCCTACATCTCAATCTCAGTCATATTTCCTTCGGCATTGCCATAAAAAGTAATAATCAAGAATATGATAACACTACTAATATAAAAATGTCCGAAATACAAAAAAAATCACACCAAATACAAGGACTAACACCAAATCAAAAAGAAAGTTCTTCAACTAAATACTAGAGCTACAATAACTCTTGCTATGATGTCTCCACCTTTTGTTGCAATATTTCGTTTCCAACACTGTATAAAAGATCACATCCCTATTATCAATGCCACAGTTGCTCACGAAAATTATTTTGGTGATCACATAGCTTCTCATTAGCACCACAAGACTTTCCTGTCCTCATTCTGATTATTGACCATTTTTTTTCAACTGTTGATGAATTTAAACTTCTTGTGTGAAGCATATTGAACCTTAATATTATTGAAACTTTGTAGAAAATTTTTCAGTTTATTTCTTTCAAAATTCAGCCTCCAATAGTTATCACCTTGTCCTTTGGCCCATCTCACTAAGATTGCTTCATTGATTTTGAAGACCATCCGCTCTAGAATTGCACTACACTCCTCCAGCAAGAATTGAATGGATATTTCAATGCACTCCGCCAAGGTATTAATTCTAGAATCTGCAATCAAAATCTCACATAAAAGCACAACAATATTATTCTCAGCATTCACAAGATAGCCACCCACTGTCATACATTGTTTTGAAGCCACATATTCAGCACAAATCCACTAATAAAATTCATATTCAATGTTTCCCACCGGTCCTAGACTAATTGTAGCCCATTGAACAATAGTTGACTTCTCTTCCTTCCTTTTTTTGTTAAGAGTTCCACTTATTTTTTATTCAATTTATCAAATATAAATATTATAACTTTTATAAATTATTTAAAAAAAATTACAAAACTAAACCTTAGTCTTAATTTTTCTATGAAATACAGACTTTACTAATACAAAATTTAAAAATTTGAACCATCAATTTTGGAATAATTACTATTCACTTTTAGAAATAATCTCAGTCACTTATAAAAGTGCTATTTGTAGTATACATATACATATTAATAAATAAAATTGGATGAATGATAAATATTATGTGATCTCTCTCAAATAACAGCTTTAAAAAAAATTGTTTTAATCTTTTTCACAAAATAACTTATGCCACTAAACACTTCTATCCAGGGCCACCTCAAACTATCAAAACAGTGGCGGCCTGAGAGAGCCCGTCAGAAACAACGGCAACGACAACGCCGCTCGGTACCAGAGGTGCCTTTTGAAGCTTCAGAGACAACAGCCATACATGAAGAAAGTTGGATAGTAAACGTTGAAATTAAATATAAAATTTTATTCCTATAAGATGTGTATATTTTAACTTGGGGAGGAAGTGGGTCGGATTATCCGATGAGATTCGTGACTCGACTTATTTTAGGTTTGACTCAATTCGACTCGTTTTATTAAACAAGTCAGGTTTCGATTTTTTGAAAAGTCTATTAGTTAAAAAGTTAGGTCATATGCTTAAAAATAACTTAGAAGTTTGTTGGCTAGTTTGTCAAAATTTTTTTTTGTAAAAATAAATTATTTTTAATTTAGATGTTCAACTATTCACTTGTATTAAATATAAAACAAAACAAAAAATAAATGAATAGTCAAGACAAATTAAGATTGTAGCTTTTTTGTCAAAAAAAAGTTTAAAAATTATAAATATGGTTATGATATGTGACTAAGATTAATTATAAATGAAATATACTTTACAAATGATGAATTATAAACTTTAAGATGTATTTAATGTCAATTTAGATATTTTAATTTTTAAGTGTATTATTTTGAGTTCTAATTTATAAAATAGATTTTTTAAAGAGGCTCGTAGACTTTAAATTTTAAATAGATCAGATTCGAGTATGAAAAAAATCTCTACGAAACTTAGGTTTGGATCATCAATTTATAATATGGGTCAATCTCGTCAAAACTAATATGCGACTCGAATCGACCCATTTTCATCTCTAATTTTAACGAAAAAAAATAATTTAATTAATCATATTCATATCATTCTTATATTAAATAATATATTTAGATATTATAATTTGTTAAGATTAAATTATAATAACAAAATTTATAAGATTAAAATAATTTATAAAAAAAATTATACTTAAACGTGTTTAATTTTATTGTGTAAAGAATTTTATACATTTTTTTTAGTGAGATTTATTACTTGTGTAAAATTTTTTAACAAATTAAATTCTTTAAACAACGTATAAGAAAATAGGAGAAAAGTTAATAAGTTTAAAGACTATTAAAAACTTTAAATTTATAAAATTAAAACAAGAAAAATTGGTGTAATGAACCAATTTGGTTCATGGTATATTGGTATTCAATTTTGTTTAGGATTTTCTTGTTTGGTGTTAGTGATGACTGATGAATGGTACTGGTTTGAATGGATGACTGCCATTGGTGACCTGATGAGATTGAAATGGAGGTTTGTCGTTTCAACCATGGATATCATATATTTTGTTTGTTCATCAATCTGTTTCAACCTTCAAGTCCAAAACCTAAGACCCTAATAATAATATTCTCAAAAAATAAAATAAAATGAAGTTGCACGTCCAGATATCCTAAAATTTTGCTATTTCATTTTTTTTTTAAAAAATAGAGTTTAAC
This sequence comes from Arachis duranensis, assembly GCF_000817695.3. Classification (NCBI taxonomy): domain Eukaryota; kingdom Viridiplantae; phylum Streptophyta; class Magnoliopsida; order Fabales; family Fabaceae; genus Arachis; species Arachis duranensis. The sequence goes on along the minus strand of NC_029772.3, from coordinate 103,972,952 downwards.
TTTAGTGTATTAATAATCTAATCTCATATTCTATATTTGGATTTCGTTAATGTTGGTCCAAAATCGAAATCCGAGAATGATGGGGTTGGAAAGTTGCAATTTTTACATAGTTAGGGTTAGGGTTGACAGAGTTGTTACTCTTCCTTTTCGGTGGGAGTGGGGACTCTCCCCCACCTTTCTCCTCTCTGTGCAAGACCGTTACCTTTTTTTCTTGCCAATAATCAATTACGCGCTTTCGGTTGACACACTTACACCTAACATAACCATTTCCCATTTCATTTCTGTTTTGTGGTTACTTTTTTCTTTTCTTTCCATTCTTTAATTTCGTTCCTTCTTAGGGAGAAAAAAACAAGGTTTGTGTTTTCATCGTCCTTCATTTTCCGTTATATTTCCTGTTAATTAGCTTGGATGTTTAATTGTTGATGATGATCCATGCAATTTCTTTAAGGATGATTATGATTCTGAAGTATGACTTAATTTCAGGGGATTGTTTTTGTTTTCTCTCCTGAGATTGTTATGAATTCACGATGATCAATCAGATCATACGCAGGATCATTAATTAATTTTTTTACAGAAATCAATGCTGGTTTATTTAAGAACCTTTTTCTTTTTTTGGTTCTGAATCCGAATCAATTTGTGATGATTTTGCACATGCTTTTAGTTGTATGTCACAATTCATTCTCCCCCCTCTCTTGCTGGATTCATATGAGTTTGAAGTTGTCTGAATATGAAAATAGCATTGTAATAATATGGTGTGCCATATTTCACATACTTTCTTTGCTAGACAATTCTGCATTTTGTACAGTCTACTAATCATGGAATTAAATGGGCAAATTTGAACGTTGAAGCCGCAATATATATACATGAAATTTACGTTGTTAGGAAAGTAGGAATGGTTAGTGCCCTTTCAAAGAAGACTTTGTCCAGTAGAGATTTTTCATTATTATTTTGGTAGTTTTCAGGGTAAACAAGTGGTGAACAATAATTGGATCCATTCAAGTTAATCCTGCTCCTTGAAATGCTTTCATGCCAATGAGAAAAAAACAAGCTTGGTTACATTGTTGCTCTTGCTAAGATTCTCAAATTAGAAGGTTACCATGCCATGGCAATAACCTAGATTCCAGAAAATTCACTCATATTCACTCATACATGTCTTATGTTGACCTGGCTATAACGTCCTTCAGTTTATAAAACCCTTTCCTCATATCTCTTACAGAGTTGTTATCTGTTTCAGGGTTCTTGATCTGAACTATTTGGTTGAACCTTGACTGGTTATGGCAGTGGAAGATTATGATATTGAAACAATAACAACCTTCACCAAAGATCAAGCTAAGGTTACTGCTTCGCGCTATCTCAGCGCTCCGCAGGGTTCGTGTCATGATTTGTGCAAATTCGGCATCCAAAATGCCACCACCGAAGCTAAACCATGGAAAAGAGCAAAGAAAAGGGTAACTGTTTCCACAGGGGGAATCAAAAACAAAGTACAGGAAGAGAATATAACTTCTTTGGCATGGACAAAGAAATCAGGCATTAATTCAAAGCCTTCTACAACTTCAAAATTTGGAAGTTCCAATACTCTTGCTGACATCAAGGAAGTAATAAATGAAGAAACAGTCAATTCAAAGAAAAATTCACGACCTTCTGCAGAAACAAATGTTTCCACCAAGGAGCACAATAACAATGATCTGAGAAAATCAGTAAGCCATTCAAAGCCTTCTCCAAAATCAAAATTTGGAAGTTCGAATAGTCTTGTTGATACCAAGGAAGTAATATATGAAGCAGCAGTCAATTCAGAGAAAAATTCAACAACTGAAGAAACAAATGTTTCCACCAAGGGGCACAAGAAGAAGAAGCAGAATAACAGTGATCAAAGATTTTCCACCAAGGAGCAGACTAACACCGATTTAAGAATTTCAACCAAGGAGCACAATAGGAGGAATCTATGGCAAGCACAGCAAGAATCTTCAAAAATTATAGCTTTAATTGGAGACAAGGAATATCCAAGTCATACACAAGGGGAGACAATAAAAGACAAAGTTGTTTCTTGTTCAAGCAGCAGAAAACACTCTGAAATGAATAGCAAACAGAAGACAAAGCTATCATTAATTGAAGGTAAGACTACCAAGACTACCAAAAAAGCTTCAAAATGTACGACGAAGAAAGCTTCAAGCTTGAATGCCAAGACTACCAAGAACTTGAAAAGTGTGTCTTCTAGGAAAGGTAATGAGAAGGTTGAAGCCAAACCTGAATTAGCCAGTAATGACATTCTACGTGAAATTGTGCATACTCTAGACGAGGAACATACTCTACCTTCTGACCACAGCATGTTGCCTTCAGCAGCAACGAAGGGCCTTAATCATGCTGGACATGGAACTTGTCCAAGTGAGTCTTTGTCTATTCTATCCGCTGGAGGTGAAGGCAAGAGATCACATACCCGGACACTATCGAGTTCATCTCTCTCTCTTATATCCTTTGGAAACAAAGGCAAGATATCACATTCGCGGACACCATCAGGTTCATTCCTCCCTCTTATAAACTTTGGAAGTAAAGGCAAGAAATCACATTCACGAACACCATCAGGTTCATCTCTCCCTCTTATATCCTCTGGAGGTAAAGGCAAGAAATCACATTCACGGTCAATATCATTATCTGATTTCTCATTAAACATTTCCAATGGAAAACCTGGCAAGAAATCACATTCACGGTCAACATCATTATCTGATTTCTCATTCAATGGAAAACCTCTTATATCCTCTGGAGGCAAAGGCAAAAAATCACATTCACGGTCAACATCATTATCTGATTTCTCATTAAACACTTCCAATGGAAAACAACACGATGATGCTACTTTGAAGAAGACAGGAAACAGTGAAAATGTGAAGATGGGGTATCAAGTCAAGCCAAGAGTGAGCACAGTAGTTGGGGAAACAAATAAGGTTGCTCCTCGGAAGCTTACTTTTAGGAGAGGAAAGGTGATTGAAATTCAGCCCGAGAACAACAACATTCCAAGGAGACTCAAATTCAGGCCGGTGCGCACCCTTAATTATGACAATCCTAGAGATATCAATGCTCCCACAAATGTCATAACTGAAATATATTCACCTAAATTCCAAATCGCAGAAGCAATTAAAATGAGAAGCATTGCAAGAGAGACTGGTACAGAGGTAGATGGTTCAAAACCAGAATCTGAGGAGGAAGTGTTAATTAGGCCCCCAAGTGTGGAGAAGAAAGCAAACCGGCGTTTGTATAACAATGTGATTGAAGAGACAGCAACCATGCTTGCTGAGGTCAGGAAGAGCAAGGTCAAGGCACTTGTTGGTGCATTTGAAACAGTAATATCTATTGATTCTCGTAGACAATCCAGGTCCGCTTTACCAGAAGTAAGCACACCATGTTAAGTTTGCCTCAGGTCTTGAAATGTGTTCAACATGTAAATGGTGTGTATATATAGATGATTAAGCATGAGAGATACATACATGCAAGAGGAAAGGTCTGATTCTGAGAGTTGATTTTCTGTCACAGGCTTTCTGAAAACTGCAATTATTTGTGGCTTGGATTTGTTGAGCTGGGATTGTTAATGCTGTTTCTTGTACTGTTAGTGGTTGCTAATAAAGAATTGGTGAATGAGGGGATTTCACTGTTATTTTGTACTGTTAGTGATTTAGTGGTTGCTAATAAAGAGATTTTGCATTAATAATCATTCAAGAATCAGCTCCCTATCAAGTGGATTTACTTAAAGCCAGAACAAAAAGATACTCTTTCGCCTATGCTATATTGATGGCAACTGCAAATTGAATACTGGGACAAAATGTAACTAGATGTGACCAATTTTATTTCATTAATACATGTATTACAACCAGAACATTGAGTAGTTGTGATATAATAACAACAGTTTGAACATCAAATATTGATGTAATCTCATCTGTATATATAATCAACCATAGTTGTGTATGTTGTAAACTTATAACTGGATTTCATGAAACCAGGTTAGAGAGAAGATACGGCTTGATTCTAAGGTTTGATTCTATCTAGGATTGAAACATGAACATTTTACAGGGACCTTGCCAGTTTTCCTGATTCTGTTTGAGTTTTCTCTGGCCTCCCACTCTTCATTTTTTCTTTTGTCTTCAACTCTTGATCCTTGTGATAACATACCTATCCTTTCCATCTTATTCCGATGATTCAGCGTTTGCATTTCTCTTTTCTTCTTCAGTTCTCTCTGTAGTTCCACAAGCAATGAGGCTATGTTCAGAAATTGAAAAAATATATATCTATACACACATAACACAGAATTGTGACAAACCTTCTTCCTTTCTATCTGGAATTTGGTTTGAATCTTTTTCACACACTTTAAAGAAAGAATTTTTGACTTTATCTTCTCATACCTGGAAATTTTTCCCAAAATAATAGCTTATATTTTATAGAAAAAGAAATCATAATTAAACAAGCTGCTTAAGTAATGAACATTACCGCTGTTGAATCTTCTCTATGTTGGTCTTTTGCCAAGTTTGTGGTCCATTTGAGACATTTTTGTGTAGTATTGGAATGCCTTTCTCCTTTTGATACACTGCTTGAGCTGGTGGTGGAGGCTTTGGAGAGGATACACTGCTTGAGCGTCTAACTGGAAGAGCTGTTTCCTTTGTCCTAGGATCTTGTCCAAATGACCTCTTCATTGAAGTTTCGCCTGCCACATCGAACACAAAGAATTCTTAAAATATGGTTTAAAAAATTGGCCACAGAATGATTAGGCATATTGTCTTGACTTATCTAGTTACCATAACTTGGGTTCCTAGATATGTTCTCTTTTGTTCTCATAGTTCGAGTCCTTGAAGATTTGGGACCCTCTCTTATCTTTTGCGAATTGCGTGATTCCTCTTCTTCTAGAGAATGAATTGCAAATGCTGCAGCTGCAACTGAAGTTGCATGCTCATCATCTATATCTTCATAATGAAAATTTGTCCTTTTGAGCCAGCTCCAAGCATTGTTATCTCTAGTACCAGAAGACCCATGATGTTTTGGTGGTTGTGGATCAGTAAATGACACCCTACAATAAAATGCCATTGATTTTTCATTAAAAATAAGTGATATGATGCAGTAAGAAACAGTTCTTCAAAGAGACATTGGCAGAGAAAGAAATTATCACAAAACAAAATACCTTCTCAGATGTTGTCTGTTTTCCATTCGTAGAATTTGAAATCTGTTACAACTTGTTTGAATGTGTGAAGATCAACCAAGAGCAGCTTTTATTGATAAAGCAGAGCAGCATACACACAAAGGAAGATAGACTCCACAGGAAGATAGACTCCACAAGCAGTCTCCAAAGGATGCAAAGGATCTTTTTTTCCTTCTATATCTGTAAACTACAACACCCCACATGTACATTGACCTCTTTTGTTAACTTAGTAGAGATTTTAGCTTTTACTTGCTTCCTGGGATAATCAGCGGTCAGAACACAAGCCTCTAATGAAAGGTATAATGGCACTTTTACAGGCAAGTTCTGTCATGAATTTTGTGTAAAGATAGATTAACATAACATGATTTTATTAGTTTGCTTTTTTGAAAGAAAAAAAAAATGGCATACAGTAAAATTTTAATTAACATGCATTATAATTTTCGTTTATATTTATATTGTGTAAGTTTTAATAGTATAAAAACGATTGATAATTGAAAATTTTAGTTTTAAGTAAATATAGCCAAATAAATAAATAAATAAAAATTGGAACTTTGGAATTATGATGTTTCAAAACCACCATATATATAAGATACAATTACAGTTGATGATAGATAATGACAGCTATATCACAAATCCTTTTTTCTATTACATATAATACAAAAATGCTCAACCTGTACTATTTATATTTCCATAAGGGTTCAATGCCTTTGGCATGAAGTGACTAAAAAAGGAGCTTTGGTGTATATAACTCAGACTGGTTATGTCAGCTTTTTTTTTTCTTTTCTCAATATCTTTCATGTGGCTGTTGGTAGTAGCAGTGTGCAACATCTACTTGAAGATCTGTGTCTATCAAAATGAGTTTAAAATGTTTTACACTCACACTTCATCAACACCATTTGGAATTTCTGCAGAAAAGAATTGCTCTACTTTATCAATGAAGCTGTGAGGAAATCTACAGTGCAACATTAAAGTTGAGGTCTCAAAAACACAGTGTGTGTTCTTGGTAGCCATTTCTTCAGAACTCTTGGTTGCCTTGCCATCCCTTAGGCTTCTTATCCTGCCAGTTTTAATGCTATTACCTGAAGCACCAACCTTTATTAAGGAGGCGCGAGAGCCTTTACCATTGACATTGGAACGGCTGTGTTTCGTAGGAATGTCCGACAGAGGCTTTCTGGATTCAGAACCTAATTGATTGCATTCACTAGAATCATCTATTGAGGAATTGTCCAAGGTTGGGTTAAGCTGAGATGCAGGTGAAGAACTTCTGCAAGATCTGAGCAACGAAAGTAGCATATCAACACTCAGTTCTTGCTGGACTACGAACTTGTTCTGCTCGCACCCGTAACATGCAGCTACTAATGTGCCAGCCAGGATTGGCATCAACTCTGGGTCACTGAAGAAAACAAAAGGCAGATCGCATACCTGTCGTCGTACAGATGAACATTAGATCATCACTAGAAAATTGAACAAATAAACCAGAACTTGTTAAATATTCACAGACCTTATGTAGGATGGTAGGGCTCTTTCCCCATCGAAGAACAGCCTGATTTCCAGGATGGAATAATGCAAAGTGTCCCAGAAGTGACAGAGATTCAAGCATTAATGAACCAACCTGAGGAAAAAATAAACAATGCAGATTATTAAAGTAAGAACTAAGAATCCTCTAATAAATTAACCAAAGGCATAAATCATGCAATTAAATGGAAGCAACAATGAACAATTTTTTTCATTTTCTTGGGTGAATTAAGTTGATCTTCCTGGAAGTTAGATGAAATTACACTACATCTCACTATAGTTCAGATATAAAATATGTTCCCCTGATAAATCTGTCAGATGAAACTTCTAAATATAGGAAGGTAATGTAATGCAGGAAGCTAGATGGAGATGAGTGTATATTTATCAAGAGTTTCACATAGCCTGTAAATGTTTTGCAAGCTTTATCAAAACAAATTCGAGGTCATATATTTCATTTAGATTCTCCTTTAGTTAAGCAAGCTTGTTCACTCTCAAACTTCTGATTTGTTGGTGATTTACCTGATCATTAGGTGCTTTCCACTTGCCAGCACAATGAGAAAGTAAGAAGCTCATTAAATGGAAAATTTCCATTTTCAGATCGGGCCTAGCCTGTCAGCAAAACAACATTAAGAAATGGGAAAAAATCAGCAAAGAACAAGGAAAACTGGTAGGAAAGAATCGAAATAATAATAAAGTTAATACCCATGCATGCTTTAAGATACATCTAACTAATTAATTACATTGACAAGGGAATGAGAACACTCACCAGCATTCGCTGCAAAAATACAAGATCCAAAAGTGCCACATTGTTCAGCACCTTTAGTACTCCGGCTGCCACCTCTTCAAAATTAGATGGAAGGATAAATGAGCCCTGGAGGAAAATGAAGGCATTCACCTTAGATATGACTCAAAATATATAGTTATTACTTATTAGCAAGGATTGAAAGAAGACCACCAATTTTTCATCAATGTATTCGCAGGTTGCAAAATACTAACTTGTTCAGAGGATGATCTATTGTTTGCTTGCAGTAGAACAGCAGTCAAAAGAGAAGGGAGACTAACAAGTCCTGTTTCGGAAAGAGCAGAAAGAAGAAATGCCAGTGGCTGAGCCGAATTTGATACTTTTCCATTCTTTGGTGCTGTAACAATTACCCCTGCATGTTTTTCATCTTTCGGGGAAACAGAAGAATTGATAATATCCCTGCTTTGATTTTTCTTCAGTTCATCTGGCTCATCCATCTTGATCATATCATCATTTTTCAATTTAGCAGAGCTATTATGCTCCAATTTAGAATCCTTGCCATTAGAAATGGCTTCATCACTCCCATTCATCTTAACTATTTCATCCAATGGTCTGTCCTCTGGGACATCAGGTAAATGCATAACTGTGCTACCATTAATAGTGGACAAGGGACCATAATCTCCCCAGGAGTTATTCAAGAAAGAATGTGTAGAATCAGCAAACTTAGTCATTTCGCTGCCAATTTCCTGCTGCATTGCAACAGCAGAAGATTCCCAATCAATATAACTCACTGTTCCAGGACTGCAAGTCAAAACTACCAAAAGATGTATGCTTAAGAGAATGGGAGCAGGAAATGCGGAACCTTCCATCTGAGGCCTATCATGAAGTGCAAAAAGATCTCGTAACCGGTGTATCACTTGATAGGAAATCAGTAACTCCAGCAAGCCATCCCGCATCTGAAGTTGCCTTTCCTCTGAACTTACATGCCCAAAAATTGCAGTGACAATCCACAAAAAGTTATTTAATATTTCGGAAATTGATTCAAAGTTCTCAACGGATGCTTTATTCAATGATGGCAAACTTATGTTACTGGGTGAACTTATAGATGCTGCAATCTTTATGTAGTTCTCAAGAGAAGCTGACAGCATAGGGATGATTGGAGGCAAAAAATTCTGTGCGAGGAAGTAAGTCCTGTTTGCAGGCACAGATATTACTACTCTCAGTAGTTTCAATAGGTGCAATGTAACCTGACATGCTTCAGGTTTTGATGTGTGAGAAGCAGGCAAGGCAGAAGCAATAAAATCAAGTAGTCCAGCTTGACGAGATGCTTGTAGCTCAGGATCTTTTCCCTCCAAAAACTAGAATACAATAGATATATAAGTTAAAAACAAGCACAAGTTACAAAATAAATATAGCAGTTATGTTCTACAATGCGAAGGACCAACACAAATGTACAACAGTAAACATGTCCTAGAAAAGAACCTCAGTTCAGCATATAATCAGGAACAAGGATTTGTTGGATGGTTAATTCTTCCAAACGAATATTTATTTACCAACTAAACAAGACTTCCCCATAAAGTGAAATTTTAAGAAGCACAACATATTTCAAAGTGCAGAAAAAATTTCAATGCACATCAAATTCTATGGATTTGGATCCTCTAAATTTTGAACTTCAATTTAGAGGGTAAAGTGTGATTTCTCACCATTTATTTCATAGATGGGACCAAGAAAAAATGAGAGAAACCATTCAAAGGTGAGAGATCACACTTTACCATCTCAAGTGAAAATTCAAAAATTAGGGGATCTAAATTCAAATTTTATTCCATAGTTCAAAGTTCATAACTTTGAAACAAGGTTAAAACAAAATTCTCAATTCATAAATAAGGAGACATGATTTCCAATAAACCCAAAAACCGAAAATTATATATAAAAAAATACCTTGATCATTTCAGAAATAATTAGCCCTATATTTGTGGCACCTTCTTTTCTTGCCTGTCTAAGTCTTTTAAGTTCTTGAAGCCACCGACCAACCTTTGCCCTGGCAGCACCGACTGCTACTCTATATCCAATGCCACCACTTTCAGCTCCAAGAGGAGGCTCAACAAACTCATACTTTAAAGACATAAGCTTTTGTCTAATTCTCTTAATTCTTCTCTTCATTGCATGTTGCATTGTGATATTGCCAATTCCAAGGATGGAGCCTGTGCCAGAGGCAATGTTTGTTTGAGGATCATCACTGCCATTTGTAGGGGCAGATCTACCTTGCCCCTCTTTATTTATTGATCGACGCATCAAAGGGGATGATTGATCCCTCAAATTTGCTCTCTCCCGAATTTGCTCTAGGTAAATCTTCCGACGTTGTTCGCTTTCATTTAGTCTCTCTGCCAATTTCTGGGCTAAAAGTTCAGCTTCCTCTTGTTGTGCTTTGGCTCTTTCTTCCTTTCTTCGAAGCTGTTCAATTGCTCTTGCTTCCCGTGCTGCACTTGATGCTTTTCTTTCCTCTTCCCTTCTGACTTGGGCCTCCTCCTTTCTCCGCTGAATCTCAGCTAGACGCTGTAACTTTTCAGCCTCAATGAGTCTTCGGCGCTCTAGGACAGCTTCTTCCCTTGCCAAATCCTCCCTTTGCTTAGATTTTATAACCTGAAGCTTTTCAGCTCTCCTCATCTCTGACTCATGGAGCTTCTGACGTAATATCAATTTTTTATTTTCTTCATTTAAGGAAGTAATGAACCGCACCTCATTTACCTTGCTACTTTCATCACCGGCTCTCTTCACCACTTGAGCAAGAAAAGCTTCATGGCGAGATTCACTGCGTTGGTGACGGGCATGCATTCCCTCTCGCAACTTCGTATGACGAACAGCGTGCCATTGACTTACACGATTTAATTTTTGAGATGTGCGTTGAAGCTTTTGGACTCTCTCATTCTCTAACTCACTTCTGATTCTCATAGCACGGGCATGCTTTTCTTCTGCTTCTCTTTTTAAATCTGAAGCGGTTTTCTTCTTTTTTTCAGGAGACAATAATTTATCATGCAGCATACGTACACGTTCAGCACTTTTCCTGCCAATGCTGGGTGAGTATGACATGCGGGAAGATACACGAAATGGAGATGAAAGTATGTCCTCCCAGTTCCTCTTCTCCTTCCAAGCATTCAAGGATTTACTCTGTGCAATATTCCTCTTTTCCTTATCTTTTTCAGATACAGGTATTTGCCTCCTAATGTTATCTGTTGATCTGGGGTTTTTCTCATTAACTACTTCAGTTGGCATTTTATCTTTCTTAGAAAGCAGCTTGTCAACTCCAGATCCAGGTCCATCTCTTTTACTTTTAGTGGTGGTAAAAGAAGCAGAATTTTCAGATAGAACAACTTCTGAAGTTAATATTTTATCTGGTTGCTTACATTCACTTTGTACAGTGTCAGCACTGGGTTCCCCCCCTTCAACATTATTCCGTTTTACATTCAGATTCCCTTGGTTAGCATCTGAAGATCCATTATTCTTTTTTGGCTTTGTCACTAAGTCTGTTCTGCCATTGGTTTGAGATCTTTTCACATTGTTAACAGAGGCCGAACTCAAACGTTTAGAAATGGTATTTTCTGTGTCACTACCCGATTGCATGCCAGCACGCTCCTGTTGAATCTTTCTAAATGCCTCGAGAGATGAAGACAGTATATCTGCCCTATGTGGTGATGTTGTCATCCGTCGGACCTACAATCAGAAAAGAGCAGCTGATCATCCTAAGTGTGAAAAAGCTACATGATACATATCTCTTATAGGCACTAATCATAAGTGTAACCTAAGACCCACACCTCAAACCAGAAATAAAACAAGCAAACAGGAAAGAAACCATAAGTGAATGTATGAAACCATGTGTAAATGCTCTGATTTATTTATTTGTATTTTCTGTCAGAGTCCAACATGTGAAGATGAATTGGTGACAGTAGTTTAAACTACAAATGTTTTAATAGCACACATGCTAGGTAAATCCAGTTAGCATCGCATGGATAGCATCATGCAGAAGTTGTACAATAAAATCATAATACCCAATGCTGGGTTATAATGCTGAAACAGTCAAGCTTAGCATACAAAGAATAGAGATTCCAAATATAGATACAATTGTCCAGATAGCCAAATTACATATAGAGACAGAATATGTTCATTAAAGATTCTGTTCCTCAGAAATATATCATGTAGACAAAAATAATTTCTGTACTAAATTGTACTTAATATACAAAAAGGAAGGAAAAGAAACGGGACTAGGCATTTATGTTACTCAGATGATTGTTATCACCCTTTTCTGCACAAGCTGCCCAAGCAGATAACACTCACTTTACCTGTAAATCTCAATGATATTATGTGTAATTTTTTTTTTTTTTGAATTTGTAAAATGTTATCAACCTATCATGTTATCACACATTTCCTTGCAGATAATATGGGGCCAAATGAAGAGATTGCATTTTCACATTTCCTTGTACATAATATATGAAGCATACCTCCCATGAGAGAGCATGTGGTCTGCGATGATCACTCTTCAAGATGACAGGAACTTCATCAAATGTTTGAGAAGACTTTTTAACTTTTTCAAATTCCTCAACTCTAGTGATAAGCTCTTTAAAATCAGATGCAGCCTCCTCAAGAACAAGAATTGCCTCTTTCATCTGCTCCAAATCACATTCTAGCTCACAAAGAAGATAAAGTTCATCTACAGACCTATTCAGGTTCTCAAATAGAAAGCACCAGAGCCTCTGTCTGAACCTTTCTTTGCTTTCATTCGAATCAACATCCTCAGAGGCACTGAAGTTATGAGAGTTTGGAACAATATTTTCTGCATTACCATACGGTGAATCCCTAACTTCAATAGAAGCACTAGAACCACCTGCAACTTCGGGTTCCCTTTCACGAAGTTGTGAAACAGTACCCTGGGCAGTAACTGCGTTGCTTGAACTGCAATTTTGTGCTGGTAATTTTGAAACTTCAATATCACTTAGATCATTGGTAACTGTTTGTGCTTGACTTTCAACCACCACAGCATCTTTGGCCGAAAACAAATCATTTTTAGTGCCACTATTATTTTCTTGTTTATTGACTTCATCATTTTTCTCATCACGAGATGATGTGCCTTCATCTGGGTCAACTTTTTCCGCATCCATTTCTGGTTTTTTCGAATCTTCCAAAGATAAAGTCTTATCATCTTTACCATTTTCAACAAGCATTTCATCCTTACATCTCAACAGAGGGATCTGATGAGAGGCAATCTCTGCATCAACAGTCTCCGCCAACACTGTCAAGTCTTTCTCTGGGGAATTATTCGAATCACAAGGAACTACATCAGGAATATTCTCAGGCTTTCTGCAGCTAAGCACACTATCATCTCCAATACTACCAAACTTGATTCCAACTCCAATCAATTTTTCATGTGGCTGAGCCAAGTCCTGCTCTTCTAAATCACCCCATCTGATTTTCTGGCCTTTGTCAGGCTTAACAACTTCAGCTAGTTTCTGGGCTTCTTCAAGTTTACCTTGAGAATCCGTCATACGTGCTGCTGGAGCCAACTTCTCGCTTTCACTATTATGTCTAATCTCGCATATATTAAGGAAACTTTTGCCCTCTTCTTCATTTGACACTGAAGGAGATCCTACAACATTCCCAGGAACAGGATTCTCTGAAAAATTCTGCCCTAATCTTGAGAGATTGGCATTGTGCTTGCTATGTAAATTTTCATTATTTTTATTCACTGAATGCTGAGTCCGCATAGAGTTAGAAGCATTTTTCCCTGAAAATCCTCCTACCCAACTCTGCAATGAGAATTTTGAGGTATTTCTGTGCTTCTGGGCAAGAAAGAAACAACATAACTATTAATAAGACCGCCTAACATAACTAAAACTTGTATAATCAAACCCCAAAGAAGAGGAATTAATCTGAGATGCTACACAAACTTTAAATCATTCCTCTCCTTAGATTCAAATATTGTCAAAGGCAAAATAAGAAGCAACAGCAACAGTAAAACAATTGCGAAATTCATCAACGTAGGAGATAATAAAAGGAAAAAATTTTAAAAAAAAAATAAAATAAACCTTTTTGACTTGGAACCATCCTGAGTTCTGATCATCTGCTACATCACTGTCCGCCATCACCAAATGATCAATGCAATGTTTGAATCAATGAATTACCTCAGAAAAGTTAGATGTTTCAGCGAGGTTCCAATGTGAATGCCACAACATTACATAATCGAAATTGATCATCATTGGATCAATTGGGAAATTGGGAAATTGATCATCATTGAAGAAAGTGAGTGAGTGTGAGAGTGGAAAACGAGAGAAGGTGGAGGGAACAAGCTTTTATAGGTGACTGACTTGAGAGTAACAGCATGCAGAATAAAATAATAATTTTCTTTGTGATTTAAAAGAAAAAAAAAAAACAAAAACTACTTAAAAAAAACAGTCCCGAATACTACTCTCAAACTCCTTCTAAGGCAATGGAAGCTCTATTTGGAAAGAAAGGATCCTCATTACAGTCTTTGTCATGATGTCTTCTACTGTATTTGCATCTCTTAAGATCAATCGAAGATCAGAACGCCATTTTCAAGACATGATATCTCGAATTTTTAACACCAAAGGATCAATAAATCCAGAATAATTCTGTAAATTATTGACAATAGTAAAAGTCTTCAACTAATCTGTCTCACATATAATGTCTCTTTGTCCCGAGTCCCATGCTAAAAGAAATCCTCTCCAAATAGCAAACAACTCTCCTTGCAAAATGCTACGACTCTCAATTGTTCCAGACAGCCTTGTTGCCACCTTCCCTTCCAATCTCTGCTAACACAAGCAAAACCAACTCGAGCACCATTGTCAGGATATTTAGCATCACAATTAATCTTAAAGGTACCCACTAAGAGAGAATCTAAGAGCCACTAATAGTGGAGGGGATAGACAGTCGTTGCAACTCAAAAATATTTCGGAGCTCCTTTTCCAATGACAAAACCTTACCAATTACCTTGTATGTGGTCCAATGCTCATGAGGATGAAAGATCTCGTTATTCCTCAAACGCCAAATCCACCAGAGACTAGAAAAGAATCTAAAGGGGCACTGTTTGCTGTTATGTAAGAACCAACTCATCAAATCCACTAGTTGATCGGAGATCCCTAAAGCTTGCCAAACTAGTTGGGCTTTTGGACAATCCCGAATACAATGTAAAACCAATTCCTGACCTGAAAGCCAATTATCCTATTCTCCCAACTAAACATCTTCTTACTGAGCCACAGATAATCACTACGAGCATCATAAACCTTTGAAGTCGCACCAGTCCAACACCAACCGACCTCTGAACCAGCTTGAACATTCGGGTTGTAAGAGTTAATGTTGCTCTGCAAAGAGTGATTCAGAGGAGAATAGATATTTTCAAGGTTCCACTGTCCTTCCTTTAGGATATCCTAGACTCGACATATACTCTTCCAAACATAAGATTCCCTTCCTCGAGACCGACTGAAACAATCATCCTTAGAAAAATGGTATTTATCCGTCAACAGTTGAACCCATAACTTGTCCGGATGGTGAAAAAGTTGTCAAACTAACTTTCCAATAAGAGCAATATTAGCACAAAAAGGGGTCTCTAATTTCCAGATCTCCCAACTTCTTACGGATAATCAACACTTTCTAGTTAACTAGATTCAGGCCTCTACCATTAGCTTGACTCTTCCATAAAAAATTTCGTATCATAAATTCTATCTTATTAGTTATCCTTTAGGGAAGAGAGATAAATAAAAAAATTATTTAGTATAAGCTCACTGAATATATATGTTTGCAGAAATTGTCAAAATTTAATTTTTGAAGTTTTTTAAGAATACATATCTTGTATTTAGTTTATCTTTTAAAAAAATATGTCATCTTTAAAAGTTTTTTTGTATGTTTTTTGTCATAATACTTTTTGTATTGTTATCATCCTTTAATGTTTGAACTCTAATTATTTTTTTATTTTTGGGTTTTGAGACTATGTTCTTGTTAAAAACCAAAAAAATATATATCTCAAAATTTAATTTTTGAAGCTTTTTAAGAATACATATCTTGTATTAGTTCATCTTTAAAAAAAATAAATGTCATCGTTAAAAGTTTTTTTGTACTTTTTTTTGTCGTAATACTTTTTGTATTATTATCGTCTTTTGATGTTTGAAGTTTGAACCCAGGAACGGAGCCACTCATACGTAAAAGGCCATTACCCCCTCCAAATTTCAATTTTTTTATAAATTATGTATAAATTTTGGTTTACTCCTCCTTAAAATTTTAATTTTAGTCTCTTTATATTAAAAAATAAAGCTATAGTCCTTCTCTAAATTTTATCCTGACTCTGCCCATGTTTAAATTCTAATTATTTTGATTTTTGGATATTGAGACTTTGGTTAAAAACTAAAAAACTTTTATGTCAAAATTTAATTTTTGAAGCTTTTTAAAAATATATATTTTGTATTTAGTTTGTCTTTTAAAATAATATGTCATTTTAAAAAGCTTTTTGTACTTTTTTTTGTCGTAATATCTTTTGTATTGTTATCATGTTTTGATGTTTGAAATCTAATTATTTTGATTTTTGGGTGTTAAAGCCTTGTTACTTGTTAAAAACCAAAAAAATTTTATGTTTATGGATAAGAAAAAGCTGTTAAGAAGAAATTATTATTTCTTAATCTATCTATAGTCAATACATATAGTAATTATAATGATAAATTAAGTTATTTTATATTAAATAATTTATATAATGGTGATATTATTTATTGTCATAAATATTGAAATAAGTTATTATTATTTTTAATTTAAAATTAAATGAGAATAAAATCAGATGTACTATTTTATTTGGAATTTAAAATTTTATAGGTATCATACTCAAATATAAATAGTAATTTTACTGTTTTGGTCTCCAACACATCAAAGTCACCTCTATAACTCTTTTTCATCGAAAAAATTATGATTCAACCTTATCAGAAATACAAAATATTTTGGTGGAGAAAAATCAAAAAACCAAATTCTCTCCATTATATTTATGAATTCAAATACGTTTTTACACTCAAGTATTTCTTTCTTAATGATTTAATATGAATGGTTTTAGGACTAAAACTTTTTACTTTCTAGCATTCTTTTTTTGCTGACACAAAATTTTTTTAATTGGCTGACAAATAAATAAATTAATTGAATATTAGTCTTGAAAAAATATTTACAAAAGAAAGGGAAAAGTGTGCAACTATGTTATTTAAATTAGTCACTTTGATATTTTCTGATCGTAATTGAATATACTAATAAATTATGTTATTTATTAGAAAAAGATAAATTAATTTTTTTTAGGTAAAATAGGAGTCGAAAGGTCAAAGACAAGAAAAGAAAATTAACTAAAGCCTCTCAAAACTAGAGAGTCAGAATAATAAAAAACTAACAAGTGACTTATATCTGATAGAGCAGCAGCAAAAATATGCAAGTTAAAGGGAAGATTCTATCCCTTTTTGGCAAGATGATCAGCAACAATATTTCCTTCTCGAGAAGTGTAATTCTAGGCAATGATGGGGATGCGACGGAAAAGAATTCTAATATCTTCTACCAGAGGTGCATACGGATGACTATCAAGACACCCATTATTGATGAGCTTTAGAGCTGCCAAGGAATCAGATTCTACGATGATATTCACGTATCTATTTGCAACTGCTAATTGAAGACCATAGATAATGCCCCAAAGCTCAGCATGCATAATAGTACAGCTACCAAGGTTGCTTGAAAAAGCTTTCAAGAAGCCTCCTAAATGATTTCAGAAAATACCTCCGCAAGCAGCATTATTAGAGTAGCTCAAAAAGGAGCCGTCAACATTGATTTAATGGTGTTCTCTTGTGGTGGCTTCCAACAGATATACCGACTAGGAGGAGGGCTCAGAGTATACTGATGGAAGTCAAGATTAGTGAAATGGTTCAGCTCCTCAAGTCTTGCTTTGATTTGATCTACCATGGCGCTCGGCGGAATTTGAACACCCTCAAAAACCACCTTATTTCGGTAAAACCAAAGAGATGAAATGGCTATACCAAAAATGGTCTGCCAATTGCTATTCTGGAAAAGATTAAACATCATCCACTCTTGTGCATTCAAATTAAGAAGTTGTTACACCAGTCCATAGGGAGAAAGGAGGACCAAACCCCTTTTGCAAAGGCACAATCTCTAAGCACATGGGTGATAGTCTCATCCTCAACCACACATCTCGGGCAAGAGGCAGAGTTAGTGAGGTGACGCCGCTTTCTCTCAGTGTTAGTAAGAATGGCTTTATGAGCACACAACCACAAGAAGTATCGAATACGCTCCGGGCCACGCCAATGCCAAATGTAACTGAAGATTCTATTCGGTTGGAATGCGCTCTCTATAAGAGCTTAGTACACTTGCTTTAGTTGAAAGGTTCCATCTGTGGAGAGATTCCAGGCTACATGGTCTGGCTATTTCCATGGCGAAGGAGGGGACATGGCAACAATTCTTTGCACTACTTCATCAGGTAGACACTTCCTGAGCTTATCAACATCCCAAAATCCTGAAACAGTTAAAAAGTCCATCAAAGAGCTTGGTAGTCGCATTTACCTGCAGAACCTAAGGCTCGAGAGCTCCCGAATTGGGGATCCAATGATGATTCCAAAATTGAATCTTGGATCCATCTCCAATCCTCTAGATATGGTGCTTCTGAATTTTTTACCATGAGTTACAGATTCCTTTCCAGAGATTTGAGCTATTTCTTTTGCATTCGACCGTAGGAATAACATGGTTGCCTGCTTTATACTTGGCCTTAAGCACTTTAGTCCATAAAGCATCCTTTTTCCTATGAGACCCCACCCATTTTTCATTATGAGAGCCTGATTCTTCTTACTAGCATAACGAATTCCAAGGCCTCCTGACTTCTTTGAGCTCCCCACTTTATCCCAACTCAAGAGGTGGATTTTCCTAGTTTGGTTGGTATCTTTCCAAAGAAAACTCCTGCATTTACGATAAATAGCATTACAAGTAGTAGAAGGAAGTAAGATAGTTTGCATCGTATATAAAGGAATAAAAGAATGAATAGATTTCACCAAAGTAGATCTTCTTGCCAAAGAGAGAGAAGAAGCTTTCCACGAGTTGAGTCTCAAATTTAGCTTATTGATAATGTCGTCAAAAGTATGTTTGGACACTTTGGAGCGAAGAGAGGGACTCCCAAGTATTTTCTGAAATTGTCCGTTCTAGTAAATTGGAGGGCTTCACTAAGCTCGATTCTCACATTATTTTCCACATTCTTTGAGAAAAAAACTCGTGTATTATTAAGGAGTCAAGGCTGACTTTCTGTCCAGAGCTAACACAAAAGGCTTCAAGACATTTATTGATGATAGCCACTTGATCTATATTTGCCTCCGCAAAGAGAATCAAGTCATCAGTAAAAGCATAGATGAGAAATAGGAGGTCCATCCTTATTTAACCGGATAGGCTTCCAATAGCCGTAATCTACTGCAGCCTTGATAAGTTGAGAGAGTCTTTCAAAGCATAGAACAAAAATATATGATGAAATCGGGTCCCTTGTTTGATTCCCTGAGATGGCGTGAACTCCTGCAGCTCTTCACCATTCCAAAGCACTCTCATCTTAGCCGTAGAGATATAAGACATAATGAGATTTATAATATAAGGAGGTAGCCCCACATCAACTAAGGTATCATTGATGAAACTCCATTTAAGCCTATCGTAGGCCTTTTCTAAGTCAATTTCAATGGTCATCTAACCTTTTTTTGCCCTTCTTATTTCTCATGGAGTGAATGACTTTCTGGGTAATGATGATATTGTCAGAGCTATGACGCCCTGGAACAAAACTGCACTGGGTGGACATCACCAACTTTCCCAGAAGACATCTCAGACGATTGGTAAGACTTTCGTAAATGCTTTATATGACACATTGTAGAGATTAATGGGACGCAACTGTTTAAAATTGGTTACTGGCTCCACTTTGGGAATGAGGATAATAAGTTTCATTAATCTCCTTCATCTTCTCTGGGTTCTGGAAAATATCACTAATAAGAAGGCATAAATCATTTCCCATTTTCTCCCACTGGCTTTGGAAGAAAATAGCTTGAAAACCGTCTCTATCAGGTGCTTTGAAACCTCCCATACCAAAAACAGCATGTTTGATTTCTTCATGCGAGATATTTTTACCAATGATCAAGATATCCTCATCACAGAGAGTGGGAAAATCACCTCGCAGCACAAAAGGAGAGTCGAGGTTATTATCTTTATAAAGATCAGCAAAGAAATTAAAAGTCATACATTCCAGAATATTGGGGTCAGAAATGGGATTACCCGTGTCATCATGGAGCAAGTTTATTTTGTTCTTCCTTCTTCTGATCATAGTTGAACCATGGAAGAACTTAGTGTTTCGATATCCGAATTCAAGCCATTTACTCCTCGATTTTTGGTACCACAAAATTTCTTCTTGGGTTAAGAAATCTTGGTACTCCTTCCAAAGTTGACCTCTGAGCTCTTCTAAGAAATTATTATTCCCCTAATCCAAGGTGTTGGTAATGCCTTGAAGCCTCCTGATGATCTTCCTTTTCTTCTTTAAAATATTTTCGAAAACATTGGAATCCCATTCTTTGAGAGAGTCTCTAAAATATGAGATACCATTGCTCCATGAACTTCCCATACTCCATGAACTATTTACATTTTTGAAGTCTGGATGGGTTAGCCACGCAGCTTGAAACCGAAAAGGTCTTCTGCCTCTATTTGAAAAAGAAGTGGTCTCTAGTTGAAGACAAATGAGGTTGTGATCTGATTTGAGAGGCGGGAGGTGGATGATTCTAGCCTCTGGGAATCGAATTTGCTAGTCAGGATTGCTGAGTCCGTGATTTAATCTTTCCACTAGATTTTCTCATTTCTAGGTAAAAGGCCATCCATCATAACCCAAGTCAATTAAACCACAAGAAGAGACACAGTGTTGAAACTCAGAATTACAAAAGGATGGAGTTAAAACTTTAGTTGACTCTCCTCGACGCTCATGGTTGTGAAGGATGGAGTTAAAATCTCCACGCAAACACCAGGGATGAGTATTGTTTTCGGCCAAAGATATAATACTATTCCACAAAGATCTTCTTATCATATGATTCAGGCTCCCATACACAGCTGAGAGAACCCAAGGATCATAATTACGAAAGGAGACCTTCATGTGAACCACTTGATTGCTATGATATAGAACATCAACATTCCAACAGTTCTTATTCCACATGCACCAAATACCCCCTGAGTGACCTTGGGCTTCCACAACAAATGGGCCATCGAACTCCATTCTATCTCGAATACTCCTGCCCTTCTGACCAGACACATGAGTTTCCATAAGAATGATAAAATCAGGGTTATATTCTCTTCTTAAGTCCCTAATAAGAGAGTGGAAGGATTTACCACTAGCACCCCACAATTCCAACTAATAAGATTCATCATTAAAAAACCAAAAAGGGAAAGGGGGTAATCAAAAACCCAAATCATGCTTGGGCTTGAGCCTTGCCACCCAAATCGGGTGTTAACTTGGGATTCCCTCCTTCATTGGTGCAATCATCCACCACCATGTTCGTACCTGCTTCCAGTGGTTTCCCCGGGGTGTTTCCCGAACAGCCATCCTGATTTCCCGTGTTTGAGGAAGAGGTTTGATACCCATTTGGATGAGAAAGTTGTCCTTCAAGACAAAGCTTTCTAAGATACCACTAGCTTTTCTTGAAACTTCGAAAGCCTCTTGTTGATCTTTTTGCATACGCCTCATATTATCAAAAACCACCGCTTCCATAGCCGTTAACTCGGGGTCCTTCTTTTTCTGGCTTGAACGAGCTTCATCCTTAGTAACTACTAGCTTGTTTTGAGTGGAGATAACTCCTTCTGGACTTTTAGGTTTGACCTTGTTGGGCTTGTCTTTAGGCCCAATTTTAATTCCCAAAAAAGAAGTCCTTTTGTTGCCTTGTGAAATTTTGTCAACCCCTTGTCTCAACAATTTTCTCATGATAGGTTGTTTCTTTTTAACCCGTAATTGGACTTTTTATTTTTGATACTCCATTGGGCCACCGTGATTAAAAGCTTGGATCTCATTTCCTGCAGGCATGTCCCTAGCATCTTCACTTTCTTCGTGCAAAATAGAACTGGGATTCAAATTTTTATATATTAGATTTTACACTTATCTTTAAAGGGTGTAAATGCATGAATAACTCATCTCTTCAATAAGAATTGATCCGACTCAAATAATTTGGTTTTAATACTCGTGGAGTAATTGAGTCTAATCAGGCAAAACTTTATTTAATCAACCTAATCTTAATTAGTTTGGATATGAGGTTTATAGTTGCAAAAATTAAATCAACCTGGTTATCCAATTAAGTAGCACTGCTGTAATTTTTTTTGGCAGTTGTATGGTCTCTTCTTTTTGGATTTTTCTTTTGCAAAATAATTGATCTTCCTCAAAAAAAAAAAAAATAAAAAGAAAACAATAATTTTGTTCAAAAGAAAAAAGATCTAAGTAAAGATTAAGAGAAAGAGGAAAAAAAAGAAAAGAAATTTCTCAGTCATTTAAGTTTTCTTTCTTCATTGTTGTTGTCACTAGTTAAAATTTTTGTGAAGAGAGCTTTCTCTCCTCGGAAAGATGAGAAGATAGATGGTAGCATGTGTAACACCCTATCACATAAAACTTTATGCTTAAGCCGTAAAATAGAGTTGGTGTGGTATTATGCCCTCTAAAAGTAAAATATATGCATAATAATAGTTGAAAGAAATTCATAATCGAGGAGCCTTGAAGGAAAGTTTAAGCAACAAGTCGTAAAAATAAAAGCGCATCACTCGCGTAAACGAAAACTTAGATAGTAAGATAAGTAAAGATATATGTACATAAGAAGCAGAATATCAAAGGTACAAAATATCAAGTTCCAAACTCGACCTGCGAAACCAAGGCCTACCGAAGAATATCATATACATATAGATACATCCTAAGACAACTCAAAATACAAGAAACAACTCCTATTTTCCCATGAAGCCTCTAAGAGGAATAAAAATAAAGTATATATAAAGGAGAAGTCTATATACATATACATATACTTAGCTGAATAACAAAATATAGCATCCCAACTTTGCTTGCAACAGGAAACTCCAGACGCCTAGCGAGGTGCCTCTCGACCTGCATCTGAAAACCACAATATAGGTATGAAATTAGAACTAGGCATTCTCAGCATGGCAATGGTGCTCACGTACATAATATATAAGGTCCCGAAAAAGGCAGAGGCAATCCTAGAACTCCGATACTCAGAATTAAACTTAAGAAATTAACTAAACTAGATATTAAGTACGTAATCAGATGCTGGAATCTGTTGCACCGCTCCATGGCGTTGACACTCTTGACAAGCCTTCGCATAATGGATACATTATTTAATCATAGAATGCCAATAAACATGATTTTGATTAAAACCCATTTCATTTTCATCCCAGCCTGGTGAGCACCACATATACCTTTATGGACTTCTCCTAAAGTAATGTCTTTATCATGTTGACTTAGACATCTCGAAAGGCTCCCATCAATCCCTTTCTTATATAACTCATCAGCCATTAAAACAAAATTCATTATTTTTAATTTTATCCTCCTATCAACTCGAATGCTAAGATTCCTCAAATACTCAGCAATAGGTTTTCTCCAATCATTATCTCCCCATTCATCCAAGCATAAAGCTTCTCTTTCATCTATAGGAACTAAAATTTGGCGAATTCCTGCCAATGTTTCAGGGCCTATTCTATATCTCGAAGCAATCTGAGCTAACTCATTGGCAATTTTATTTTGGATCCTCGGGATATGGATCAATGAAACTTTTCGAAAGGAAGTTAACAACTCCTAAGCTATTGCCAAATATTTCTGCAACTTCTCATTATTACACTTAAACTCTTTCGATAACTGCTTCAAAACCAACTGGAAATCCCCTAAAATCTAAACTTCCGAAGCACCTCTCCCCTCTCCCAATCAAAATCTCGAGACCTAAAATCAAAGTTTCATATTCTGCCACATTATTCGAGCAAGGATGTTTTAGCTCGAATAGAAATTCTGATGGCATTCCTTTTGGTGAAATAATGAAAATTCCTACCCCTACACCATCTTTGTGCTTCAATCTATCGAAATATAACTTCCAATAATCAACTTTAACGTCGAGCACGTTTGCCCCCTGGTCATTCAGTTTTTTCGAATTATCAACCAAAAAATCTGCAATGACCTGGATTTTTACAGCCTTCGCTGGAACATATTGTAAATCGAACTCTGTCAAAGCTAACATCCATTTTTCCAAACGACCTCGTAACATTGGAGAACTCAACATATATTTGACAAGGTCAATTTGTGCAATGACTTTCACAGGCTTAGCCACCATATAACACTTTAATTTCATACACGCATAATATAAAGACAAACACAATCTTTCTATTGACGAATACCTTTTCTCGATATCAGTCAATACTTGACTGAGGTAATAAATGGCCCGTTCATGACCATTCTCATCATCTTTGGCTAATATACACCCAATCGTATTTGTAGATGCAACAATGTACAGTTTTAAAGGCTCATGTGGGCGAACATTCGCCATTATCGGGGCTTTGGACAAATAAGCTTTTATTGACTTGAAGGCTTGTTGATGCTCATTTGTCCATTCAAATTGTGAATCATTCTTTAGTTTTACTAAAGGTGCAAACACTCGAGTTCGGCCAAAGAGATTCGATATGAACCTTCGAAGATAATTCACCTTTCCTAAGAATGACTGCACTTCTTTTTCCGACTTAGGAGAAGATAATGCTAAAATCACATCAACCTTACTCTTATTGATTGCAATCCCCTTTATATGAACAAT